>NC_138299.1:17767500-17967500 GCF_965601325.2 Salmo salar | reverse complement strand
CACTCAGATATCATATATTAAAAACGACATACATTTTTCTCCACCTTATGGTAAAATGTATGGAATTCCAGGAAATTAGTTTTAAACCTGAACATGTTTCTCACCGCCCCATGACAAAATGAGTAGAATTGCATGAAATGAGTTTTAAAATTACTAAATCTCCTCTCCGCTCCATGGCAAAATGTGTAAAATCGCAGGAAATGAACGCTAAAACTTAAAGTGTTTCTCTCTGCATTCAATAGGGGTTCTATCAGCACGATACCAATATGCTGCTATACCCAGGGGCATCATTTGAGTTCTCGCATTGGAATTATACACACTAAAGCAACACCATTGAAAACCTAGTCTGACCCTAAGTTTTTCCTGAAGTGACGCAACCGGCTATACCACCAAGAATTTGATAAAAAACCAACCAGCTCGATTGTTTTTTCTACCTTTTCAGAAGAGTTGCAGCCTCCTTGATGCTCTGAGGAACGTCCTAAGTAATCGATCATTCCATTCTCCCCAAAATCTTCTTGTAAGATCCCTCTCGAATGCCAGTTGGATTAGTTGAGTTTTCCTCAGGTGTAGCATGCTGCTTCTGTGCTGACTGAACACGTTTGTCAAGTGGAAAATGAGATCTTGCATGTAGCTGTGGACACCCCAAAAGTCAATCCATGTTTCAGTGCAATATGCACGGTCGGCATAGCAGAGAGGCCCAGAGAATCTTGCAGGATATCAAGTAGGGTGAATTTGTCCTCACTAGAGTGGGCGATTTTCAGTCTCCAAAAACTGGCAATGTCCCGCTCAGTGGTTGCTAGTTTGTAACAAGGAACTCAATCACCAACAAATACATGCGATTTCTTGTCAGCTGCCCACCATTAACAAGTGTTGACACTGATGTTCCCAGGATTCTAAGCTAACCTCAGATGGCTCCTCTGTTCCAAGACCATCATGAACGTGCTTATAGCGAAGCCTTTATTACTGTGGCTAAACTGGTCATTTGTATGTTGCTGAGAGTCAAATAACTCCAAAGACACAAATATTTTTGATTGCTATTTTTATGATATAGCGAGAAATAAAATGCATGAAAGTCATTCTATGTCAGTAATTCAGCTTGTTGTTGTTGAATAACACATCTAAACTCAAAGCAACAAAAAAAAGGTCTTCTTTCCCAACAATGCCTAAGTGGAAGAAGTGAAAGGGGGTCATCCTATTGAACTAATCGGTTTGAAGGACTGATTTAAATATGATCTAATGAATTAGGGTTTGTCTCATACCACGATGCAGATTCAAGGAGGAGCCCGTCTGAACATTTCCTGAGACCTCGAACCTGCCTCCAAAAAGGAGAGGGAGAGGAAAGACAACGTATATGATAAAAGGAGAGGGAGAGGAAAGACAACGTATATGATAAAAGGAGAGGGAGAAGAAAGACAACGTATATGATAAAAGGAGAGGGAGAGGAAAGACAACGTATATGATAAAAGGAGAGGGAGAGGAAAGACAACGTATATGATAAAAGGAGAGGGAGAGGAAAGACAACGTATATGATAAAAGGAGAGGGAGAGGAAAGACAATGAATATGATAAAAGGAGAGGGAGAGGAAAGACAACGTATATGATAAAAGGAGAGGGAGAGGAAAGACAACGTATATGATAAAAGGAGAGGGAGAGGAAAGACAACGTATATGATAAAAGGAGAGGGAGAGGAAAGACAACGTATATGATAAAAGGAGAGGGAGAGGAAAGACAACGTATATGATAAAAGGAGAGGGAGAGGAAAGACAACGAATATGATAAAAGGAAAAAAATGTGGTTGCTTCTCCTACCCTCTTCACCCTCCTCATTTTGAAGCAGCAGTGCAAAGAATGTCGAAAATGCTCTCTTCCTATAGCTCTCTGTCAAGTATTTCTTTATTCAGATGGAAACCACACATCTAAGGTACTCTAAAAGAGACAGAGAGAGAGAGAGAGAGAGAGAGAGATGTAAAGAGAGGGAAAATATGGGGGAGAAGTCTGTGCGTCTATCTCTCTGGTGTGCAGGACTTCAGAAGCCATGGTAGGCAGCATGGAGCTTGGCTGGGCTGGCACATCCACCGTGTTCACCTTACCTCAAAAACAAGGGCTTTTCCCTCTTTGTTTTAAAGTTCACACAGCTTCAAATGGGACAGACATGATGTTTAAAAATATAAATAAGTAAATGTATCAGTGGCCAACATCTGCAGATTATGATTAGCATTTGGAAATTGCGTCCTTGAACGAGATTTGGATGTCGACTGTCAGTGTTCTTTTATGCCCGCGACTCCTTTTCTGAGAAGCTAGAGGGCACCGCTTTGTCCCTAAATTGGGTACAATTTGGATAAAGAAATCCTCTTCTCTCGCTTCCCCTCGGCCCGTTATGATGTGCAGTCAGAACAAGAAAGGGACAATATTAATTGTGCTGAATATGAAAAGCTGTATTTGGTTAACTGGTTTCAAAGGAATCTGGCCGAAAAGAACTTCTCTTTTCCTTCTCCCCCTACTGTCTGTCAGTTTTTTTCCTTTATCAAGATTTTCTCTCTCTAATTTTGCAGTGAGTGAGTCGGCTCCTTTGCGAGGCAGCATTATCTTATGTATTCAGCTTTCAGCTCCTTTCTGTCTCCCGATGAGGCAAGGCTTAATTGGGCTTGGGCTTTAAAGTCTGTAGGGCTCTCCACTACCTCATAGAAACACATTCACGGGCTGCTCATTCACTTCGAGTATGTGTTAGATGTACAAATATTATTTACTTTTATACCCCAAATCAAAAGGCACACACTTCCTGCTACTCTACGCACAGTCAGACAGTGCAGGAGAAATCATTGTTTATTTCACATTCAGTTTCTTTACTTCCCCTAAGCCAGAGGTTGGTAGAGTACAGAACATTTGTACTTGAGCAAAAGTACTGTTACTTAGATTGTAATTTACTGAAGTAAAAGTAAAAGTAGCCCTCTTAAGAAACTAGCTACTCAAGTAAAAGTGTCTGATCAGAAAACGACTTTTAGTTTGGTCATTTTTTACCCCTTATGGTAAAAATACATTTCATTGGTCAAGGGTTCATGTAACGTTCTTACAGGGGAACAAATAGTATTGATTAATGTAAAAAAAATATATATTACAACATTTGGAGTGATGAGCTTTTCATCTGACAGCGGCGATATAATAATATAAATCTATGTAACTGAAGTGATTAAGTAAAAAGTAAGTCACTTCCTTCAGAAATTACTTGAGTAAGAGTACAAGTACAGCCCACAGAGAGTAATTAGAAAAGTACTAGCTCCTCCAAAATGTACTAAAGTACATGTAACTCATTACTTGTAGCACGTTGCTACCCACCTCTGCCCTAAGCCATATTACAGTAATACTGTATGTTGCTGGTCTATAATAAAATTATTATTTTGAAGCACCTTTCGATTATAATGAACAATGGTATTGTTAAATGCAATATATTAACCTCTAAAAGTCTAAGCTGTTGGGTTGATTATTTATGATCGTCATACGAATTTTAGAACCTCTAAGTATCAAGAAAATATATGAAAAAAATATTAACCTCTAAAAGTCTAAGCTGTTGGGTTGATTTTTTATGATCGTCATACGAATTTTAGAACCTCTTTAAGTATCAAGAAAATATATTTAAAAAATATTTGATCAAATATTTAATTTTGCCTTTACTACTATAGCCGATAGAAAAAGCACATTCATAAATGGGGAAAAAAGACATTCAAAAAATGTATCATAAGGAATAAGGTTTTGAAGTATCTGTCCTATATCTAAGAGATATAAGAAAGCTCAGGAAATATATAAATATATTTTTTACACAAAACTGCCTCCATACTTCCATTCATTTCTATGGGTTACCTTCAGACGAGTCCTGTGAAACTTCTGGGGGTCGTAGAGCAAAAGGACCATCGTATTAGTTTTCATCCCAAACGGCTCGGACACTACAGACAGAAGTTGGCACATCATCTTTACCAACTTCAGAGTCCCGTGGGGCTTGTGGGGGTTGTAGAGCAAAACAGAGAACGCCATCGTGTTCGTGAGTGTCATCGTTCCATAGAGTGGTCAAACGGTTCGGATGCAACAGAAGTTTTTGCAAGAAGACCGATTTTCGGGATCTCTCGTGCTCTGACAAACACTGCTGTAGCTCGGCAACCTTCCACCGCAGATGCGGAAGGCCGCCATAGGAGGAACGGGTGGATTGAGACTCGGCCCATGCAGACATCTCTAGCTTAAACTGACGGATTTTGATGGGGGTTTATTGTTATGTTACTTAGACTGACACTGTGAGATTAATAACCCTTTCATTATACTATATTTTCATAGACAATAATTCCATTGTTCAACAATAATTCAATTGCCTTGCAGTACAGTACAGCAGAATGTAGTGTAGAGAGAAATTGATGAAGTGCTAAAGCATTGTATTCACCTTTTGTTCAAATTAAAAACCAAGTGAAACATTGAATTTTCAAATCAAAGACAATTGTTAAATGTTTTTGTGAATTTATTTTAAACATAATAATTGTTTGCAACGAGACATGATAGTGTGTCAAACAGACTGCAGAAATGACATAAAGCAAATATTGAGCATTTGAATTCAGTTCATGCCATTAAAAAATATTGAATACCAAACTGTATGGTATTGTGTCGAATTTAATTGGACAATTTTATTGTAGTAAAATCGTGGTATTATGGTAAAGTATATTTTCCTTTAACATAATTGACTATTGTGCAGACCCCATTCACAGATAACGGTTTTCAGTTCAAATACTTAATATGTACGTTATGTCCCTGATAATGACCATTCAGTCAGGCAAATGTTCTCCCCCCTTTCAGCCACACAACATTTGGCTTTACGCTGGCGCCAGATGTGGAGCATAAAGATTTGAACGCTCCTAGATAAGGGGACGGAGTGTATACTGTTCCACGCTCCTCACACCAAACAAACCCAGCAATTAGCATGGCCGTTAAAGCCTTGAAGTAGCTGTTAAGAGAGAGATGCTGGAGGGAAGAGAGATGGCTCCTTTTCTCCTCCAAACTTTCTGGCTCCTTTACAGGCAGCATCTGTACCGTTATGCAGAGTGTCTCCATGCTGCTGCAAGCTGCAGCCAGACCATTTCAGAGGCCATTTCAGTTTGCTTTTCTCCAGGCTGATGAACTGGAGAAGTCCTACTATTAGAGATTCTCCTCTCCTCTCCTCTCCTCTCCTCTCCTCTCCTCTCCTCTCCTCTCCTCTCCTCTCCTCTCCTCTCCTCTCCTCTCCTCTCCTCTCCTCTCCTCTCCTCTCCTCTCCTCTCCTCTCCTCTCCTCTCCTCTCCTCTCCCCTCCCCTCCCCTCCCCTCCCCTCCCCTCCCCTCCCCTCTCCTCTCCTCTCCTCTCCTAGCCTTAACTCTCTGGGCTTTACTGGCAGACTCCTCCTCATTAGTTTTTTGTCACTTGCCGTTTCCAGGCGCTGGAATAAATGAGACCACTATCAGCCACTGCCTTGATAATCGCCCTTATCTCATTAGGTTCCACATCAAAGTTAATCAGAGGTGTGAATAGTAATTGGAGGAAGAGACAATGCCATAGATCATGGGGCTTTTGTAGTGTGTGTCATCTCACAACACCAGCGGCCTGGTGGCTGCAGATAGGCTGAATCTGTGGCGAGAGAAAGGGAAGAGAGAGAGAGACAGAGAGAGAGAGGCAGAGAGAGAAAAGAGGGAGAAGTGAGTGAGAGGGGGGAGCTGGGAGTAAGTGTGCATGAAGAAGAGAGGGAGAGAGGGAGGATGAGAGGGGAAGGAGTAATGGCAGAGGCATAACAAGCAAGCTGCTCAGAATTAATGAGCTTACCCAATAAGGAAAGAATCACCAATCAGTGTGTGTTGGACAAATATAATTTAGGAATAATTGCTTGATTGCTTTTCTATAGTAGGTTGATTTGACCACACACAAGAACTGAGAATTAAGATGTCAAGACAGGAATTAATTTGGCAGCCGAGGGCACACACATTTTTCTCTTTCCCATCTGTGGGCTCTGAGCAGCCTAGCTGGATTTGTAGCTCTAATGATGAAAACACAGTGGTAGATTGCGTATTCATTTCCCTGCCTCCATTTTACATAGAGAACCATGCCTAATGCCACAGATGCTCCGATATCATGAAAAAATGTGCGTATGCTAACGCATTTAATTGGCATTTTTGCATATTCCACTACAACGCTGATAGCTGGTTGCAGCTGATTGTTCGGTTTTGTGTCCTCATTGATTTCTGTTTTTTTGGGGGACCGACTGGGAGTAATTGGTGCGTTCCGCGGTTCTCATCCCCAAACAGTGCTTATATTGAAGTCTTCTCTCCTCTCTCAATTGCCAATTGGTTGACGCTTAGTGTGACTTTCATTACTCGCTACCTGCTTTGAGAAATGAGGCTCGACCTCTCCTTCGCAGACTCCTCTCTGGAAGCAGTGAGGATTCTTTGTTGTTTGTCCTCTAACAAAGTGTCTGTGGTCAGAGTGACGCATTAGAGAATACCGGAGCGACAGACAGGAAGGCTGTGTGGATGAGAGTAGCACAACACCCACCATGGACCCATAATGACCAGCTGCACCCAGACACAGCATAGCCATTAATACAGCGAGCTGCTTCATTTTCATAGCCGTGATAAAACAGGGTCGCTATATAGGGCCTGAAATATAAACATGGCAGGAGATTATTAATAGTAATCAGGGTATCCGATGCAGGACAGTATCCAATATTAGTCGCCACATTTGGACAGGATCCGAGCGGTCCCTATTCAATTGATATTTGAATAAGAGATAGGTCCAAATCTGAAAACATGCATATGAATCGGCACATATATTTGCTCCCACGTGTCTGGTACTTAGCTTCAATTAGGCTGAAAACACTGCTGCTGTGGCTGAGTTTGCTCACACTCTCCTAGTTAGCAGTTCTCTGCAGGTTCCACCAAGGTGTGTGTATTTTCAAATGTATGTGTGGTGTGTGTGTGTGTGTGTGTGTGTGTGTGTGTGTGTGTGTGTGTGTGTGTGTGTGTGTGTGTGTGTGTGTGTGTGTGTGTGTGTGCGCATGCTATTCGTGTGTGTTGTGTGTGTGTGTGACATTATATAAGCAGTGGGGTAAGTAAAGGGAATAAATAAACAGTCTAGGGTCCTGCCAGGTGGATGTTATTACTGGGGTCCTGCCAGGTATATGTTATTGCTGGGGTCCTGTCAGGTGGATGTTATTGCTGGGGTCCTGTCAGGTGGATGTTATTACTGGGGTCCTGCCAGGTATATGTTCTTACTGGGGTCCTGCCAGGTGGATGTTATTACTGGGGTCCTGCCAGGTATATGTTATTGCTGGGGTCCTGTCAGGTGGATGTTATTGCTGGGGTCCTGTCAGGTGGATGTTATTACTGGGGTCCTGTCAGGTGGATGTTCTTACTGGGGTCCTGTCAGGTGGATGTTATTGCTGGGGTCCTGTCAGGTGGATGTTATTGCAGGGGTCCTGCCAGGTGGGTGTTATTGCTGGGGTCCTGTCAGGTGGATGTTCTTACTGGGGTCCTGTCAGGTGGATGTTATTGCTGGGGTCCTGTCAGGTGGATGTTATTGCTGGGGTCCTGTCAGGTGGATGTTATTGCTGGGGTCCTGTCAGGTGGATGTTATTGCTGGGGTTCTGTCAGGTGGATGTTATTGCTGGGGTCCTGTCAGGTGGATGTTATTACTGGGATCATGTCAGGTGGATGTTATTGCTGGGGTCCTGTCAGGTGGATGTTATTACTAGGGTCCTGTCAGGTGGATGTTATTACTGGGGTCCTGTCAGGTGGATGTTATTACTGGGGTCCTGTCAGGTGGATGTTATTGCTGGGGTCCTGTCAGGTGGATGTTATTACTGGGGTCCTGTCAGGTGGATGTTATTGCTGGGGTGCTGTCAGGTGGATGTTATTGCTGGGGTCCTGTCAGGTGGATGTTATTGCTGGGGTCCTGTCAGGTGGATGTTATTGCTGGGGTCCTGTCAGGTGGATGTTATTACTGGGGTCCTGTCAGGTGGATGTTATTACTGGGGTCCTGTCAGGTGGATGTTATTGCTGGGGTCCTGTCAGGTGGATGTTATTACTGGGGTCCTGTCAGGTGGATGTTATTGCTGGGGTGCTGTCAGGTGGATGTTATTGCTGGGGTCCTGTCAGGTGGATGTTATTGCTGGGGTCCTGTCAGGTGGATGTTATTGCTGGGGTCCTGTCAGGTGGATGTTATTACTGGGGTCCTGTCAGGTGGATGTTATTGCTGGGGTCCTGTCAGGTGGATGTTATTACTGGGGTCCTGTCAGGTGGATGTTATTGCTGGGGTCCTGTCAGGTGGATGTTATTGCTGGGGTCCTGGCAGGTGGATGTTATTGCTGGGGTCCTGTCAGGTGGATGTTATTACTGGGGTCCTGTCAGGTGGATGTTATTGCTGGGGTCCTGTCAGGTGGATGTTATTACTGGGGTCCTGTCAGGTGGATGTTATTGCTGGGGTCCTGTCAGGTGGATGTTATTGCTGGGGTCCTGTCAGGTGGATGTTATTGCTGGGGTCCTGGCAGGTGGATGTTATTGCTGGGGTCCTGTCAGGTGGATGTTATTACTGGGGTCCTGTCAGGTGGATGTTATTGCTGGGGTCCTGTCAGGTGGATGTTATTGCTGGGGTGCTGTCAGGTGGATGATATTGCTGCCCTGAGTTTGCCTGCAGCATTATGAGGGCAGGCACACCGCCATGTCCCTCACTGTCTCTCTTTCTCTCTCTCTCACACACACACACACACACAAACACACACACACACACACACACACACACACACACACACACACACACACACACACACACACACACACACACACACACACACACACACACACACACACACACACGATCCAGGGCATAGATTATTCTAAGCAAATGTGCTTTGATCTGCATTGCACCTAATTGAGTCACAGGCAATGTCTCTATTCCCACATCAGGGAATGTTTGATTATTTGGCTGGGGGATTACACCTCAATTTTGTGTGTCCCGCATTAACCTATTAGGCTAGTTCATCTGCATTGCTAATGCTGGTGCAGACAGCTGTCACTGCCCAGGAAAAACATGATCATGCAATCCTTGAATGAGTGATTCCAGCTCCGATTAGTGGCAGTGAACTTCGCTGAGCCCAAGTGATAAGGCTGCAAAATTCCCAACTTGCCAATAGCTCAGAAAATTATCAGACTGTAGGAAAAGGAGAAATTGTGCCTTCCGGCTCATGGGCTTCAATCCAGGGTCTGCCCAGATTGACATTATTTAAAGCTATGGAAATGGGGACTGCCTATCTGGGGATTGCTAAAATAAGAATTTCTCCAGCAACATTTATGAATACGCTGACAGGAGAGGAAGGGGAAAATAAAATAAATATGATTTCTGGAAAAAGCAATTTGAGAGTAATTTCATGATTTTATGATCTAATCTGGGTAAATAAATAAACAAATATATACAAATAATATTCTTAAAGGCCCTCAGCGATATTTATTGAGAAGTTACCTTAAAAGGAAACTGAATGGATGTATCCATTGTATTGTTTCACAGTATGTCCTCTGTACAGTGGAATTGAGTAACATGTTTTTTTCTCTCTCATGACAATCCTCTTGTTAGTTAACTACAGTATGGCAGCCTGTACTGGCAGAGCAGGATCTGCTTGTGCACTGAATCGAATGGGAGGTGTACGAAGATTGTATTATTCTATACTTCCACTTCCTGGTGAACCAGATGAATTCTTGCCTCAGCAGTGATATAGACTGTAGAACCTCAACATAGACAGCGATGCCAACATGGTGGACACTGGCGGTAAATCTACAGTCCCTTTAGAGTGTGTTAGCTCTAGAGCTGAATTGGAACCATGGCCGTTCATGCATATCTTAACACCAGTGTGCATACTGGGCAGTGCAACATGAGCATTTACACAGTGTGGAGTGTGTGTTCCTATGGTGGGGAGTAGCACCATTCCTGAGTACCTATTGAAATGAACACAAACATCAATCAGAGGCTGGCCCCTCATGTTTCCAGCATTCGAGGGTCACACTGTAGTGGTCACGCACACACTCCTCCCAGGGTGCATCTGTGACGGCAGGAATATTAATCCCGGCTCTGTTTTTGATTCTCTTTTGTTTAAGCGCTATGCAAATGAGGCGTTTGCACACCATTGTGTCAGTCTCAGGTTGGTGTGAATGTAGTGCTGGACACTTCAGCTTGACTAATGGACACAACTTCATTGGCTATGGTCATTATCAGAGATTCTGAAGTGGAGTATGACCTCAGACATTATTACTGATGGATCCCTCACTGTTCGCTTCCACTGTCTAATAATGTAGCTAAGTACGTATGTGAACTGTGAGCAGCAGTATGTACAATATTATCAACATTCACAGTAACTATCCTGGCTTGAATCTAATTGGTGTTATCATGACATCTAGAATGACTTCCTCTTATCCTGCCAGTAAATATCATTTCCAAGAACTATTCCATCATTTGCAATCCTATAAAGCTCAAGTGAGAATATAGACAATGTTGCATCCTACACAGACTGCAGCTGAAGACCTTAGCAACATAGCCCATTGCTGGCATTGACTCCACACACAGCCCATCCTTAACCCAGCAGTGCAGGGCTGAATGTGGGGAGTCCCAGTGCACAAAGGCTAATCAGTAGTGGGGTTGGAGCAGAGAATCCGCTGGCCCTCCCTATTTGACTTAACTTCCCCGTTTGTGCTTCTACTGATCCTGTGGTCTTTGTGTACATTGTAATGAGCGTTGACATAATCCTCGGATTTTCCTGGATGCTGACCCCTGTCTGCCCCCTTGCTGCTCCTCACCAGGCCTAAGGTTTGCCCCGGCCAGGAGAGCCACGAGGGGGGGGGGGGGACAGATAGCGCAACAATGCCCCGGCCCCCATGAGATACTTAAATATAGGGATGGTCTGGAGCTCTCGGTGATAGAGCTAGTAACCCGTTTTAATCCTATTAACACCAACCAACAAAGAGTCAATCTGCAGCCGTCCGGGCCAGGCAGACTCAGGCTGGGGGAGAGACACTGGGCTGGGGATGGGGCAGGAGGAAGAACAGGAGCAGATGAATCAGTAAAATATGTCCTTGAGGGTGTTTATTCTTTAGGAAAATAGAAGGAAGGAAGGGGGGAAACCTAGACAAAAGAAGAATGAACAAAAAGTTCCTTTGTCTTAACACGGACGGAAAAAAGAAGACCACCAAATACCACTAATGTTAACCCATTCAGCAAACATCCATCTCTGAGTTTGAAGGGTGTGTTGTTGCCGTGTCCGGATGTGTAATAAATGTATGGAAAAACGGAAGGCACAGGAAGTAGCCCCAGTGCCTTGTGGGTGTTGGTACCTAGGGGTCGTGGCACAAAATCGAGGAGAGACTCAATGTGCTTTTGTTTTGGGCCGATCATGGGGCACTGTGGCCCGAGTGTGCTGGTGGTCTGTCCCCTCTTCCCTGTGTGCGGGGCGGTCTTATACAGCTAGTGTGGCAGCTTAAAGTCCCCCATTGTAATGAATGAGAAGGGAGTGACGGGCCCATACAGACAGAAAGTGTTCTTTAGCCAAACAGGGCAGGATATGACTGTTTAAGGGCCAAGGGTGTGAATGGACAATAACCTCTCTGAAGAAAGGAGCTCTGTGTTGGAACATTGATACTGCGTTTCCTCACTAGGTGTGTCCAGCCATCCCTCACTGGGATTTTGTGTGGTTAGACATGTCTCTCCCCTCCCCCACCCACCCAACCTCCCACCCTTCACACGTCCTTCATCACCAAGTTCATGTAAATTTGCCAGGGGAGTAACACGACACAGTAGCGACTAACACATAGCCTATACGATTATAATAGGCACTGTGGCAGCCAGATAACCAGGAATGATATCTCATTATTTGTGTGGCGGGTAATCTTTGACATGGGTCATTAGAGACAGGAGTCTCAGTCAGTGCTGCAGCACACAGGCCGTGAACCAACAGTCCAAAGGGAATAGCAGAGTCCCCGGTCATGGGCCTGACATCATTATTTATATACCCACCATATAAAACTTTCCTTTGCTTTCCTCCACTTCCCTGTGGAGTATGGTCATTCCGGTCTGGAGAAGTGTGCATAATAAATAGAGCTGGGGAGAGGGATTGGCTGGCTGGCTGGGATTGACGGGAGGGCGGGCGGCTCCTGTGAACCTCCTGTGAGGTCTACCCATCCCTCTTCCCAGGGCTAGGCCTTTAAGCACCCTGAGATCCTCCTCTGAGCCAGCCAGACCCAGCCGCTGTAATACATTTATGCATGGGCCTGACCTTCTCCATAATGAGTTCACATCATAACCATTGACCTAAAACAAATTCACAAATGTCCTCCGCTGAGGTGCGCTAGAAGGAAGGGGGAAAAAAAGAGGAAGAAAAAGAGAAACCGAAACAAATCCGTGAGTGGCTAATATTGTCCCTGTGTAGACTCCTGTTTTACCGGCAAGTTAGAAAGCGGCTCATTATTTAACAGCTCATTTCAATGCTCTGTGATGATGACATGGTGGTGTGGTAAAGATGCCATACAATGAAAGGTTTATTTCAACTCATTTTACAGCGGAGCTGATAAACACTAGGAATCCGCCTGCAAAACTGAAACAGGGACTGTAAAAACATACTTTAAACTGGGGTTTGCGATGTGACTCAGTGATGTGGAACGATATTCTTCAGCAATTAAAACAACACCACATAAGAGACTGTGATATGGGTTTGTCCCACATAGCTGTCTTTAGATGAATGCACTAACTGTGGGTCACTCTGGATAAGACGTCTGCTAAATGACTCAAATGTACATGTAATACGTTTATTTTTTGCTATTATCCTCTGTTCAGGGTGGTATTTCTGACTGCGCATACACATAAATACATGCTATTGCTGGCTATGATGGCTGTCCAATATTTGATTCGGATGTCTGTGAAATACGGCCTTACAAACCCAAACAAATAGGGTATGCTTGTGAAAGGTGTGCAGCTATGGGATAGTGTGACAGAGAGAGGATGGAGTGAGAGTATGGAGGAAATAATGCCTGCTATGTAAGAGTATATAGAGAAAATACAACACCCAGAATGCTCTCAGCTCACAATAATGCCTGCTATGTAAGAGTATATAGAGAAAATACAACACCCAGAATGCTCTCAGCTCACAATAATGCCTGCTATGTAAGAGTATATAGAGAAAATACAACACCCAGAATGCTCTCAGCTCACAATAATGCTTGCTATGTAAGAGTATATAGAGAAAATACAACACCCAGAATGCTCTCAGCTCACAATAATGCCTGCTATGTAAGAGTATATAGAGAAAATACAACACCCAGAATGCTCTCAGCTCACAATAATGCCTGCTATGTAAGAGTATATAGAGAAAATACAACACCCAGAATGCTCTCAGCTCACAATAATGCCTGCTATGTAAGAGTATATAGAGAAAATACAACACCCAGAATGCTCTCAGCTCACAATGGAAGAGACCCCCCCCCCCCCCCCCCCCCCTTGCAGTTAAGATTGAAAATTCTACTCAGGGAGGTGTGTAGGTGGAATTGACTGGCTATATTGGATATAACCTCCTGGCTACGGGTATATGATAAGCACTTATCTGTTTGCATGAACTGAGCACATGCATTCACTACCTTTCCTCCGCTAGAGTATTCTACTGTCTACCACCTCCCACTAGCCTCTCCCTATACACACATGTTTACATCCCAGAAGAAATATCTGTATACAATGGAAAGAAAGAGAGGTAAATACGCATTAATCCCCCACGCATAACCCCGGCTCACCCGGCTCATAATTAGGTCCCTTCCGCTGTTGTGTACAGCACACAGACGCCACAAAACAAGTGCTTCATTTCCATTTACTGGATACAAAAAGGACATGAGCGGTGCATGCTCCTCAGTTCACAGACAAACTCTTTTCATTCAGGATTGGAATGGAGCGGTTTTTACCATACACACAGTATGCAGTATCAGGACTACAGCCGGCGAGGCAGACAGGAGCTCATAACAAGAGATCAGCTGTAATTTTCCAAAGTACTGAGTTCCGCCTCGCATAGCGTTCAGCGGGTCAGAAAGTGTACTTGACAGGAAATATGCATACTGAGTGGATACTTCTCTGGCTTTTCATTTGCATTGTGTACCGATTTTTTGGTCCCATTTAATATAATATTATGTGGGGGTCTACGGCTGCTTTTAGGTGTCTCTTGAGAGGGCTAGTTACATCAGAGGCTTAATGATAATTGCGGCTGGTAAAGGCAAATCCAGGTAGATTAAACTGCACTGCCATCAATGTGTACTCACCCATCTTTATCTCCGTACCTCCCCACCCCCCATCACACACACATGGTCTCTCTCTCTCACACACGCACGCACGCACACACACGCACACACACACACGCACGCACGCACGCACGCACGCACACACGCACACACACACACACACACACACACGCAAGAGACAAAAGATCAAATGTAATAAGAGGATCATTTTCACAGCAATCGAGAAAACAGAGAAAAAACAACTAGATCATGTAGTCATTTTCTCCATTTAGCGTAACAAGACAATGGAAAAACAGGCTAACGTAGTTCAAATCCGAGAGAATTCCTCTGTTTCAACACTGGCTGTGGCTCTGCAGAGACAGGGGTTGCAGGGAAATGTCAGTAGCTAAAATAAGAGACCAAATCCTCCCTAGATCCCCTGGGATCCTGATTGATACCATTATTGTAATGCGCTCAATCACAGTGTTGTCTTCCACTGAGAAGAAAAAAATAGCAAATATGTACCCCCCCTAATAATATGATGGTTATCGCCAGGCCTGCATATAAAACTGTTAAACCATGACTTCAAAAACACAGCAAATCATATTATCGTCACGCTCACACAGGCCTGGGTAGAGATTATTAAGCTGTCAAATACAGTGAACCGATAAGCTGCTGTTTGGTCTACAAATGAGCCCTAATTAAGGAGACACATTGCCAAATAAAGCTCCAGATATCTTCATTCAGGCCAGAACAGCATAGCACAGACAGTAGCATCCCCATCAAAGCCTGGATTCCCAGAACAAATCTGACCGGAGGACAACTCAGGTGTTCGTGGCTCAGACTGTAATGCCTATGTGCTTTAGGGTTTTACGTTCGTCCGTGTTGCACTAGCTTAGAGCATTCCTTCCAAACGGGTACATAGAAACGGGGGACGCATGCATGGGCGTCGATAGCGGCAGTCTTTTAGAGGGCTTAGTTCTCATCCATTGTTTACATCAAGTGTAACCAACAGACATGCACAAACAGTCATGAGATTAAGAGGAAGCGATGTGGAATATTTATTAGGCTTGACAAACACTTGTGGGCTAAATGAGGGGAGAACAGGGGTCTCTGTGGGGCTGGGAGTGGCACTGTATTAAAGGGTACAGGCTGGGCTGGGAGTGTGATGGCGAGGCACAGATGTCTGCCATGCATGCACAAGAGCCAGGCTCCACTTCTCCTCCAGAGAACTTTCAAACAGATACCAGTGTGTGTGTGTGTGTGTGTGTGTGTGTGTATTGCATCTGTATTTGCAATGTGAGACCTACAACCCCTCCAACTCCCACCCTCTATCTCTTCACCACTAACATCTCCCTAATATAAACGGCTTGTAACTTAAAAATGCAAATGTTTGGATTGTTTTGATCATTGATGAGGACCTCTTTGTATTGTGTTTTCATCTCTATTAGACAGGATTACAGGGACAGAGGCACGCTGGCATTTGGTAAGTGTCACTGTGACAGCACTTGGTTCTGGAATGCCCGGCTGTCACTGGGAGCTTTATCACTAGGTTTTCTCCTCCGAGTGTGGACTAATAAGCCTAGAAATTACAATTGCCTCCCTGCTGAATCCCTGATAGGCGGAAAGAATGATATCAGTGGCCTACTAATCTTCTTGGCTCGGCGCTTGGCATCAGCCTATTGAGGCACCTGTCATAGTCACGTCTGATGAGGTGAATTTAATCTCTCTGTCCGTAATGACAATGGGGCAATTCTAATGTTAGGAATGATATTTGTCAAGGTTCTGTCTCTTTCTTTCTTCCTTTTTTGGGGGTTCTTGTCTTTTTTTTCACACGTCATTGCCCAATTGAAATGTCCTGTCATAATACCATTCCTGGGCATTAGATAAACAAGACATTGATATGAAGCAGCAATGGATAATTTCAACTTTTTATAATTTGAAAAGAACCCAAACAAGTCATGACAGTGGTATATTTAAGCAATAAGCCCAGAGTAGGTGTGGTATGTGGCCAATATACCACGGCTTAGGGCTGTTCTTAGGCACAAAGCAATGCGGAGTGCCTGGACACAGCCCTTAGCCGTGGTATATCGGCCATATATCACAAACTCCCAAGGTGCCTTATTGCTATTATTACCTGGTTACCAATGTAATTAGAGCAGTAAAAATACATGTTTTGTCATACCTATGGCATACGGTCTGATATACCACGGCTGTCAGCCAATCAGCATTCAGGGCTCGACCCACCCAGTTTATAATAGGCAATAGCTTTTAGAAGTAAAATTAAGACATACTGTATTGCAAAATGTCTCTGTGTACAAATATAGCTAAACAGGCTATGGTTAAAAGCATGTTATAAAATATCCACAAAACAACTAACAAAAATTAAGGTTTGCTAAGCCATTGTTTGCTCAGCACTGTTGTCCAAACCTCTGCATTGTGCTTTCCCCTCCCCAATTCCCTTATTGTCAGTCAGGAATAATCCATAACAAAATACATTTGCCAACATTCATAACATTCAGCATTTCAGCCACAGCAGTGCATGTAATTACCAGGGCAGTAGACATCATAAAAACACAGTCCTTTCTCTGATGCCGTTCATTTTCCTGGGGGACAAGTGATTAGCCCAAGGTGAAGGCTATGCATTGAGGAGAGGAATTTATATCAAATGGGACACTTTAATGATGGAGGCGTCCAAGGCCATCTTTGGAGGGATACTACAGACTGCACTCTCCCAGCACTCCGTGGTCTAAAAACCCTGGCCATTGTTCTGCCATATTGAGAGCACAGAGCAGAAATACATTTGACCCACGTGGTGCAAAAAGAAACGGAGAAAGCATTTAACTAAATGTTTTTGAGTCCAATGAGAGAGAAGACTTTCCATTTACGGATGAGTACTAAAATGATGTGAGCCGTTTAACGATGCGATACCCTCCTCCATCTCCCTCCGCCTCGCACAACAGCAATTTCATCTGTTAAAAAAGGAATTCCGCCATTTGTGCTGTGGATGAATTTTAAAGGGGAATGTAGAGAGACTGAACTCAGCAATGTACCATGAATGAAGGTTCTGAATGAAGATTCTGAGGAGACAGACCACCCAAGTGGAAAACCCATGACACAGACTCCAAAGAGAACCGGCATTACAGTATCGAACCATTATCTCCCCTCTATTCACACCACGTATCACAAATATATGTTATAAAGAATGTAAGTATTTTAATGTAGATTGCGACGGAGAAACTCAAGATTGCTCATTGGCTATACGGTAGCTCAATGGAGACTTAGGAGGTCAAAGTGTGATTAAAAGGGCGCGTCAACGCAGGCTATAACGATGACACTAGATGAAGCCATGGTCAATGTGTTTTGTGTTTAGCTAATGTTTCCTGGATAGATGGACTAACAGTTTTTGCCTTTTCAATAAGATTTGTTCTTTTTCCGTCCCCTGGTTGCTTCAAGCATCGATTGTCGTCATAGAAACGCTGTCATTAGATAAATGACTGCTTCCCCAAGCTGTCAGATTATCTTTGACAGAACAATCAACACTATGTTATTTACACCCCTGTGACAAAGAATCATTTAGGCTTTGCAAAGTAGTGGACAATTCCACTGTGTCGCTAGTTGTCCTCTCTATCTGGGATGGCAGTGCAGGACAGGCCATGACTAATGGGAACACACAGAATGGGGTTACTCTCCCACTGTTTGGTCAGTGGCTTGTAAACCTAGCGGTAGTATAGTGGTTTGTACCACTAAAAAGATGCCTCTGTCTTATCACAGCCGGTCGAAATAAAAGCTGAGGCAGCCGATCACCATGTTGGCCTATCACCAAATGACAGATTCCTGGTCTAATGTACATTCAGGCTGTGCATGTTCTACTATTATTCCAATTAGAGGTTAAAAATGTGGTTTTCATATACAGTATATTTGTGTACTTTCACTCAGGACAGAACAGAATGCTTTGAAATTAGAACAATCCATTAGGAGACCCATCTTCAAAAAGTATGTCATGTTGAATTACGTATGTGAATTAAAAGGAACAGCAAAGTTAAAATATTAACATCACAAACAATGCCTATCGCAACAGTCAGTGGATCGCAAAACATATGTTTTAGCAAGCAAGAAAACATCATTTTGATGTTGCTTTCATCATTTGATGATATGTTTTTGAATTTGATGATAAGTGAAAAAACACCTACAGAATATCCATCGATAAGGGCAGCCAAATCTTCACTAAGCTCTGGCTGCAATGTACACATTGTCTGTGTGACTGGAAACACCATATCACCCAGCACTTATGGCTTTGTTTCCGTCTTCAATATTTCCCTCAAACTGATTGCCTGCTTTCTTTACGGTCTAATTCGAAACCGGTTTGGCTTTCCTGAAGCAGAGCATTGTTCTTTCCAGCACTGTGCCGTCGTGTTAATGAGAGTGGTTAAGAACATCATTATATTTTAAGTATCGTTCGGGTGTTCACAGCGGGTTGTGTAAGAAATCTCTGTAATAATCTGTTTTCCTGTTTCATATTCAAAGTGACAGCAGTGGCTGTTCTCTTTAATACCGGGAAATCATTAGTGCCTGGGATCTTTGGTGTGCAGGAGAAAAAATAAATAGTAATGAAGACGTATTAACTACGGGTAATTTGGTTGTTCTTCAGCTCGAGTTTCTCTTCGCACTGCTATTTGGTTTTATTTGCATTGATGTCTCCTCAGAAGTAGTTTGCTTCTTGAACAAAGGGGCTGACGTATGTTAAGTGCTTTTGAAATCGCAAATGTTCCAGGCATGAGGGCTGTGACTGATGAAAGGGTGTGAAATACAATGTGGAAATCGATTTCACAATCTTCCCATTTGGCCTCGCTGGAGAGCCGAGCAATGTCAACGCAGACACGGTGTGGTGTGCATGTCTGTACATTTAACACAGTCACAATGAAGGACTGAGTAGATTCAGCCTGGCTTTGTTAAGCCTAACAAATTCATGCAAATGTCTAGCGGGGCTGAGAGGAGAATACATTAAGATAGTGATGTTCTGACTTTGTTATCCAGGTAACAGCACAGATGGTAACAAGATAATCAGATGGATGTTCGTGTTGAGCAGCAGCGTTTTAGTCCAACAGTGAAACCGACACACTAAGAAGGCACCAAAGGTCAAATATGTCATATCCTCAACAAAGGATTCATTCAGAAGGCATTACATGTGTAAATCCAATGTACTATGGAACACATATAAGCACATACAAGCTACTCTGAATGAGAAGAGGAAGTCGACAAAAGAGCGTCAGTCAAGCCATTATCGAGGTCTTACTGTGTGTCATTGTAATCGTATCCAACTGTCACTGTCACATTCTTAATGATAGTTCTTTTCATTCTCTAGATAGACCCGTCGACAGTTTTTCACGTAGCAGCATTGTTATCACAAGTTGAGTTCATCTATTCTTCCCTCTCCCAGTGGGCATGTGTCTATTGAATGTAAACGGCAGCTCCATGTCTGCAGCGTCACAAAAGGGCCACTAAAGTGGGAATGATGGAACAGCCTGAAAGTGCGAGACCTCTGTCAGTAACATCTGTGTGGACGGGTAAACAGGAAACACGCAATTCAATTATAAGGCTTTTTCCCCTTTTGTGATTAATGGCAGTGATTTCCGTCAAGCCGTTTCGCCATATTTAACACAACCATAGCAGTATGCAGCTGTTGCATTCTCTCCTCTAAACAGAGAGGGAAATGGTGAGAGATAAATGGAGAGAGAGGAGCTAACAGCCATCAAAATCTAGAATTTTCCACTACTACTGCAATAATTCTTCTTTTAGCATCTCAGGAGTTGATACTGCAGCATAAAAACTGAGCAGCCACCATAACAAGGCTGTTTGAAATAACGACAGACAAAACTAGTTTGCAAAGCTTTAATCACAGTCCCTTAATTAACTGGTTTTATTCTTTCAAATCCAAGCCTTTCATTGTGTGGGTTCAGATCAGGACAACTCTGGAACTAAAGATGAGCCCGGGGAGTCAATTAAAGGAGACCCTTCTTAATAGGGCTGTGATGCTGAGCCATAACAGAGTTATCTTGGCTTCCGCCATAGGTGGAGAGATCTCTTTTGTGACATGAGCCAAGTAAATAAATAGCTAAATGAAGGCATACA
This sequence comes from Salmo salar, assembly GCF_965601325.2. NCBI lineage: Eukaryota > Metazoa > Chordata > Actinopteri > Salmoniformes > Salmonidae > Salmo > Salmo salar. The sequence goes on along the minus strand of NC_138299.1, from coordinate 17,947,082 downwards.
AAGCGCCGGTGCCTTTCACCATATCCCTGGGCACCTATTATGCAAGGGCAGGGGAAATTATGCCACAACAAATTGCTAATGATGACCCAGTGATGTCTTGTTAAGCGACATTGTTTTCCCTCAGATCCCTTTGTGTCTGTGCCGTGTTCCCCGTTTAACGAGACACAAGAAAGAGCAGAGCAGCTCAATGATTTTTTGATCCTCCCTTTCCCCCTCCTTCTTCTCCTTATCCTTGTCCTTTTTCTTCCTCTACTTTTTTGTTGTTGTTGCTGTTAACTTGTGCCTTCGCCTCCGTTTCCATCCCCTCGCATCCCGAGCCACTCGGAAGGTCTGATTTGGCGCATGAGAACATGCTAGAGTGGGCCTGCTCAGCAGGGAAGGGCCTTTTGATGCAGACCCCCTGGGGAACAGGCACTGAACCAGCAGTACGTATCACAGATGTGACAGCTTTCATGTGACAGTTAACTTTTCCTAATTAAAGCCCCAAGTCTAATTACACGCCGGCCTATCTGATATTTGTGAGCGGAAAGCGATGGTCAGGCTGACGCCAGTGTAGAGCGGATCAAAGATGCCATGGGTGCTGATTGGGAGGGTGGGTGCTTTTGGGGAACGGGAAGGAAGGGGGGGGGTTCAGGAATGGGGGTTTCGGAGCCCCTGTCTGGTGTTTGGGCTCACCTAGGTGTGGGGGTCTGTGAATGCCAAATAGCGAGGCCCATCTCATTTGCACCAATGCTTCTCCTAAATGTGGAAGAGTAATTATGAAATAGGGGAAAAAATGGTACCAAAAAAAAAAAATCCCATAATTAGTGAGGCAACTCCAAGCACAAGAAATGGAAATTAGTCACAGAGTAATAAATTAGCCTGTGCATATATTACATGAAATGAACACCCTTGGGGCCTCGTATTAGCAGTTTTGGCCGTGCACCCTCATGTATCTAAATAAACCATTCACTCCTTGGTTATTATGTGCCCACAAAGAGACATTTCTCTCTAACTGCAATTCTTTACAAATGGGCCACACAGTGTCATTTGGGTGAAGCCTCTTTGTCTTCATAATACGCGGCAGACCATCATTTCCTCGCACATCCAAACCTGTGAGCATTACTAGTCTTCATGCATTTGTAACCATTGCATATTTAATGTTCCATTTTAAATTCATTAGAGCTGCAGTTTTCCTCTCTGTCGCTGTTTTCTGCACCCTGATAAACCAATGTGAAATAAGAACTAGTTGAGTATAGCTGGGGATAATTTGCATCAAAATAACACCGTGTGCAATAACACACCAAAACCAGATTGCAGCCACAAAAGCCAGAAAATTACAAATTAAAAGGCATAATGTATTTTGTATTTTGTCATTAAGCCTCACCAGCTATTTTGTGGAAGGGGGAGACAGTGTGTGTGTGTGGTGTGTGTGTGTGGGTGTGTGTGTGTGTGTGTGTGTGTGTGTGTGTGTGTGTGTGGTGTGTGTGTGTGTGTGTGTGTGTGGTGTGGGTGGTTACCAACGAATGGCAGCACTGCTGGTTTTGATGAGTATTATCTAGTGCGATTATCCATACTTGTCATTCTGCTTGAATTAAAGAGTGCTGGAGCCTGTTAAAGCCAAATACTTGAATGGCTAGTGAACTCTGACCTTCTTTCGCGTCCATTTAGCTTGCAAATGAAAGCCAAGTACAGTGTGTGGAAGCCATAATGGGCCTTTCTTCTTGCGGAGTGTGGTCATTACATACTAATTTCTTCAGGAGGCTCTTCAGGAATTGAAACACTTGGCTGGAGCGGCCCTGCCTCGTGCTGAGACGCATAGGACCACAATGCCAACACACAAGGTGTTTGTGCTGGGCATACTCAAGCCGGATGACCACAATTGTGCTAAATGGAAGGGGTTGGTTACAGCTTGTTGCTACGTCTGGATCTATGGTATAGACTTTGTTATTGTGGAACTTCCACGTCCACCATTGTTCAATAGTATTTTCTTATTTATTTTACATTCAGTTTGTTTTTATGCAATGTGTGTTTCTTGAATCAATTGTCATTTTTTGTAGTGTAGGAGTGAGACATCATTTTTTGTTGTGTACCGTAATTCAAGTGGTTATTTTGAAGGACTTTTGATTGAGTGAAATAATCAAATATATGTCTTGTATAAACTTTGGCTTGATAGAGTGCAATTGAGCGAGCAATCTGTAAACCACTACAGTATACAGTACATCCGTCCTTCCTGCATATTGTAACCCACTCACTACTGTGGTCTAAACTTCAAATTGATTGTCTGCATTGTCTGTCTGAAGAATATATTCAGTAACACCCACATATCCCAAACCTCAAAATAAACTATCGAAGTTGATTAGGATGTAGCACACTTGCCGGCCAGGCCCAGTCCACTTGAACATTATAAAGAACAAACATTTAATCTTACTTATGAAGTAGGACATTTTTTATTGTCTTTCTGTGAACTGTTCAATCAGTAGTGCCTTTAGAAGTAGGTATACTATAATTTTCCCCAAAAATGTCCAAATGCCACACCCTGCGAAGGAAAAGCGCCCTGTGTGAAAAATTCTCTGAATTACCTAAAATTATGAATCCGGTATTGATCTTTCACAGTCAGGCAAACCCAAGCTGTACTGTGCAAGTTGGCTAATAGTAGGCCTACCATTGAAACAGATACATGTAAACAATTCACAGGTTTCAGATTTTTCCTCATTTTTTCTGGTTTTCACTCTCAAAGTCACACTTTTTCTTTGGCAGAAAAACAACAAAATTGTATGTTCTAAGTCCATAACAATGCTTAAACCACACCAGGAGATCACTTTTGAGGTCTGGGAAAAAGTCAAGAAATGTAGATTTTTGACTGTACTTATTACCCTTTAATTCAACTGTGCAAGCACCTAGCACTGTTGTTTGGTTAGCAGTGTTTCTGTAGCACATGAGTTGGAGTTTGCAAAAAAAACGTCTAGGCTACTGGATTGATGCAAATAATCATGATATCATTCTGAAAGGTAGGCTACCTCGCATCTACTGTAGTTAACATTTAATAGAGAAGGCCTTCCCATCTACCAGAAGATGGTTAGGCCTATCATTAGCATGGCTATATTTGTTCTATTCCTTAATTGTTTGAAACCTAGATGTTTTACTTCATATTATGATACATGTCATACCTTACTTGAAAGTAGCCTATAGCCAAAATCCCACCATAGAAACGTGGAGGAAATTGTATTTTATAAAGACTCACTCATAGGCTTTCTCTTGTTCTATTGGTTTTCTTTCAACTTTCTTTCATTGTCTAACAGCCGAATCATATTAGTAACCCATGATAGTTGTTGCATATTTAAATCGCTGGTCTTTCAAAATTTCTAACGGATATTTCCTTCTCTGTTGATTTTAGAACGGTGTTTTCGCGCAAATTACATTTTGGGACATTCACGCGAAGGCCTACCGCCGTCTGAACATTGATGCGCCTAAAATGTGAATAAATAATAGTTTATCAACATTTTAAGCTAAACATTCTCATCTGTTCCATCAGCCTAATTCATTGAAACTGAGTATACCTCCACTGCACTACTTTGGTACGTATCAGTGGGGAAGTGGGTATACGGCATATTCAGTACCTGCTTATACCCTCCAATGCACCACTGTGTACAGTATATTGCATTTGTGAGGGCACAATATAATTTATGTCCCCATAACCAACGTACACTGTATTTAAAAAGGTTATACTGAATAACAAGGAACATGCATTTTCTGATCTGTCCATTTTGGTTGATTGTCATAGTTGACAGTGTATTGACTAACATGCACAATATATATTTTTTGTTCACATGAGGTAATTAAAGTCAATTAATACATGATGGCATTTACAGTAGGATATCTCGACTACAACTACAGCATCACAGCTAATTATGATATACATGTTGACAATAATATGTGTTTACCAGGAAAGTTGTCCATGGTAAGTTCCATTGGCCTTAGCCATTCCATTACCATTATCAGCCAAGCACAGTGTTGATGAGTGGTATTGTAGCGCCAGATTACCCAGAACACATCAGCAGCACCCAGGAGGCAGTGATTTAATTATGCAATTAGCCTGGTGCATGATTAAATGGCTTAATTAAATGAGACAGATTGGGAATTTGGCCAGTATAACATGTTTAGCTTGCTTACTAGTTTGGTGGGATCTTTCATAGCTAATTGCTCTTTAAAGTAACTGTCCAGTGTTTCCCGATTTCTATGAAATATGACCTATAATTAATTGCAATATGAGTTAAATTGTTTTCCTTCACAAATGTTTTAATTAAGTATATTAAAAAGCAGTTTTTCTGTTGGAATGGTGTGGGCGTAACCCAACAACAGAATGTTGTGGGCGTATACCGATCATTAAAAATATTCATGCAAGTAGACTGCTGATTGGCCAACTCATGACATCATCCTCTAAGAGGAAATAGCAAGACTTTTGAAATGGTCTTCTTTGAGATACAAGTTTGATGTGGGATTTTTTTGTGTTTCTTTCTCTGATTTATGCTTTGAACACAAATCCGAGTATAGGAGTCAACAGCATTATTTGGGTATGAGGTAACAGAATATGAAAAAGTGAGATTTTCACTGGACTCTTCGTTTAGTGTGTTACGGGTATGAAATGCTGTGGAAAACTTTATTGATAATACTTTACAGATGTATCTCTTTTACTATTGTTTAGTTCACAAAGACTTGTTTTACTGTATTTGTAGACAAACTCACATTTCTGTCTTGTCTGTCTCTCTCATTGGGGAAGTCTACTTTCTATCAGCACAACCATGCCACAGTACTGTAGCCCCATCCTTCCCAGCAGGCTCAGCTGTTTGATTGAAAGGGTAGGATTTCACAGTTCATGGCTGCTTTGCAGTGATTACGTTGGTGTGTCTCCAGTCTTCCTCCAGTGCTTTGAGATGGATCTTGAGACAGATTTCTCTCAGATTGGGCTTTTTGCGGCATTTGTTGGATTAGTTAAGCCTTGAGCATGGCCGTACATTTCTGTACGCTTGACAGATGAATAATGTGAAGGGATCGGAGGAGAGAATGATTTACCACTAACTTGTTTGCTATCGAAAACAAGTTGTTTTGAGATACTAAGATGAAGGAACTGAGGTACACTGTGCATAGGTCTGTAACACGGCTATTGTAAAATGGCACTGCCAGGATCATTGGAACATGTCATCTCATGAGTCGAGCTGTGCTTCCAGTGAGTGCATATTGTTTGCAGCACTTGACACTGTAGCGTAGGCTGAGTGATGCTGCTCTCCGGCCCTCAGCACACTTAAATTGTCTTGGTCTCACATGTAGTCAAGCAACCTTATTGACAAAGATGCCCCTGAAAATAAGTGCCCCTTCACAACCCCTGTTATTTCATACAATGTTTAGATATCTGACTGTAGCATTGCTGGCTTACCATTATTGTTTACAGCGACCCACATAATCCACAGTGCAACTGACTATGATGCATTGTTTTCCTATTCTCTAGAATTTATTAAGTTAGCATGGGGGGGTAGTGGCTTTGGGCATGGCCAACGGCGCTGTCTCCGACCCCAAAAATGTAGCCCCTCCTGTTGGCCGCAGTGAAAATGTGGCTGTTTTGAAGCTAATTTCCTGCTATTCTACTTGTTTTGCTATGGGACGGAGAGAACATTTTACAGTATCAAAGCTAGTTTTCGGCAATTCTACATATTTTGTCATGGGGCTGAGAGAAAAAATTGCAGTTTTAAAGCCCATTTTCTGCAATTCTACACATTTTGCCATTGGGCTGAGCGAAGAGTTTCAGATTTAAAGCCCATTTCCTGCAATTCTACACATTTTACCATGGCTTATGCCATCTTCTTATGCTATCTAAGTGACACAAACGTTATAACACAATTAATCAGGGCCCCATGCCATGACATTTGTTGATTTTTAGATTCTCCCTGACAGTTTTTATTTTGGTGATTGTTAGTTCTCAAAGATGATTTTATTAGAAAATGTATAGCTCCATTATCCTTTCAACATCATTTATATCTGGTTTGAGTCATTTCAGTTCACACTAAAAACATTTCACCATCCCAATTTTTTTCCCAGTTATATGTATTTATTTTTCATATTTTGGGGATTTGCAGCAAAGATTTAGCAGCGGGGAAAATACTGCAATGAAACTGATGTCACGATCGTGTGGAGAGACGGACCAATGCGCAGCGTGTGTAGAGTTCCACATCTTTATTTAACGTGAAACTTGTTCAACCAAAACAATGACCAAGCAACACAACGTGACAACGTGGTGCAACAAGCACCGACTCAAACAAACAATATCCCACAAACACAGGTGGGAAAAACGGCTACCTAAATATGATCCCCAATTAGAGGCAACGATTACCAGCTGCCTCTAATTGGGAACCATACAAAACACCAACATAGAAATATATAACCTAGAACACCCCCTAGTCACGCCCTAACCTACTACACCATAGAGAACCAAGGGCTCAATATGGTCAGGGCGTGACAACTGACTCTATACTGGATAGGTTTTGCAGTATGTTAAGATAGTTAACTATAAGTTAATTAGGCTAATTATCTGTGAATAAGTCAATTACAACACATTAAGATGTGAGTAATCAAATATTTATGCATATTGTATATTTATTTTCACACAGGGGCATTGTACCAAGCTGAAATAGTGCAAAGAAAACTGTAGCCTCTGTTCCCCATGAAGTTGACAGCGTCATAGAGAGCTGCCTGCCTGCCTGCCTGCCTGCCTGTCTGTCAGTCAGTCAGCCTGCCATGCTGTGATTGACACATCTACCTAATCCATGTTTACACTGTCCTGTGTGTCATGTGTCAACCCTCACCCGGCTCGCCGCTAACCACACAGAATTAGACCGTGTTTGACACCAACTGCAACCCAGCACTTGAACCCATCACTACCGTGCAGTAAAGAGAGTATAGGAACCCATCATCACTACCATGTAGTAAAGAGAGTATAGGAACCCATCATCACTACCGTGTAGTAAAGAGAGTATAGGAACCCATCATCACTACCATGTAGTAAAGAGAGTACAGGAACCCATCATCACTACCGTGCAGTAAAGAGAGTATAGGAACCCATAATCACTACCGTGTAGTAAAGAGTATAGGAACCCATCATCACTACCGTGTAGTAAAGAGAGTATAGGAACCCATCATCACTACCGTGTAGTAAAGAGAGTATAGGAACCCATCATCACTACCGTGTAGTAAAGAGAGTATAGGAACCCATCATCACTACCATGTAGTAAAGAGAGTATAGGAACCCATCATCACTACCATGTAGTAAAGAGAGTGTAGGAACCCATCATCACTACCGTGTAGTAAAGAGAGTATAGGAACCCATCATCACTACCATGTAGTAAAGAGAGTACAGGAACCCATCATCACTACCATGTAGTAAAGAGAGTATAGGAACCCATCATCACTACCATGTAGTAAAGAGAGTATAGGAACCCATCATCACTACCATGCAGTAAAGAGAGTATAGGAACCCATCATCACTACCATGTAGTAAAGAGAGTATAGGAACCCATCATCACTACCGTGTAGTAAAGAGAGTACAGGAACCCATCATCACTACCGTGTAGTAAAGAGAGTACAGGAACCCATCATCACTACCGTGTAGTAAAGAGTATAGGAACCCATCATCACTACCATGTAGTAAAGAGAGTATAGGAACCCATCATCACTACCGTGTAGTAAAGAGAGTATAGGAACCCATCATCACTACCGTGTAGTAAAGAGAGTATAGGAACCCATCATCACTACCGTGTAGTAAAGAGAGTATAGGAACCCATCATCACTACCGTGTAGTAAAGAGAGTATAGGAACCCATCATCACTACCGTGTAGTAAAGAGAGTATAGGAACCCATCATCACTACCGTGTAGTAAAGAGAGTATAGGAACCCATCATCACTACCGTGTAGTAAAGAGAGTATAGGAACCCATCATCACTACCTGGTGGGGGCCCTCTCCCCGTAGTAAAGAGAGTATAGGAACCCATCATCACTACCGTGTAGTAAAGAGAGTATAGGAACCCATCATCACTACCGTGTAGTAAAGAGAGTATAGGAACCCATCATCACTACCGTGTAGTAAAGAGAGTATAGGAACCCATCATCACTACCGTGTAGTAAAGAGAGTATAGGAACCCATCATCACTACCATGTAGTAAAGAGAGTATAGGAACCCATCATCACTACCGTGTAGTAAAGAGAGTATAGGAACCCATCATCACTACCATGTAGTAAAGAGAGTATAGGAACCCATCATCACTACCGTGTAGTAAAGAGAGTATAGGAACCCATCATCACTACCATGTAGTAAAGAGAGTATAGGAACCCATCATCACTACCGTGTAGTAAAGAGAGTATAGGAACCCATCATCACTACCGTGTAGTAAAGAGAGTATAGGAACCCATCATCACTACCATGTAGTAAAGAGAGTATAGGAACCCATCATCACTACCATGTAGTAAAGAGAGTATAGGAACCCATCATCACTACCGTGTAGTAAAGAGAGTATAGGAACCCAGCATCACTACCATGTAGTAAAGAGAGTACAGGAACCCATCATCACTACCGTGTAGTAAAGAGAGTATAGGAACCCATCATCCCTACCGTGCAGTAAAGGGAGTATAGGAACCCATCATCACTACCGTGTAGTAAAGAGAGTATAGGAACCCATCATCACTACCATGTAGTAAAGAGAGTATAGGAACCCATCATCACTACCATGTAGTAAAGAGAGTATAGGAACCCATCATCACTACCGTGTAGTAAAGAGAGTATAGGAACCCATCATCACTACCGTGTAGTAAAGAGAGTATAGGAACCCATCATCACTACCGTGTAGTAAAGAGAGTATAGGAACCCATCATCACTACCGTGTAGTAAAGAGAGTATAGGAACCCATCATCACTACCATGTAGTAAAGAGAGTATAGGAACCCATCATCACTACCATGTAGTAAAGAGAGTATAGGAACCCATCATCACTACCGTGTAGTAAAGAGAGTATAGGAACCCATCATCACTACCATGTAGTAAAGAGAGTATAGGAACCCATCATCACTACCGTGTAGTAAAGAGAGTATAGGAACCCATCATCACTACCGTGCAGTAAAGAGAGTACAGGAACCCATCATCACTACCATGTAGTAAAGAGTATAGGAACCCATCATCACTACCGTGTAGTAAAGAGAGTATAGGAACCCATCATCACTACCGTGTAGTAAAGAGAGTACAGGAACCCATCATCACTACCGTGTAGTAAAGAGAGTATAGGAACCCATCATCACTACCATGTAGTAAAGAGAGTATAGGAACCCATCATCACTACCATGTAGTAAAGAGAGTACAGGAACCCATCATCACTACCGTGTAGTAAAGAGAGTATAGGAACCCATCATCACTACCATGTAGTAAAGAGAGTACAGGAACCCATCATCACTACCATGTAGTAAAGAGAGTATAGGAACCCATCATCACTACCATGTAGTAAAGAGAGTATAGGAACCCATCATCACTACCATGTAGTAAAGAGAGTATAGGAACCCATCATCACTACCGTGTAGTAAAGAGAGTATAGGAACCCATCATCACTACCGTGTAGTAAAGAGAGTATAGGAACCCATCATCACTACCATGTAGTAAAGAGAGTATAGGAACCCATCATCACTACCGTGTAGTAAAGAGAGTATAGGAACCCATCATCACTACCGTGTAGTAAAGAGAGTATAGGAACCCATCATCACTACCGTGTAGTAAAGAGAGTATAGGAACCCATCATCACTACCGTGCAGTAAAGAGAGTACAGGAACCCATCATCACTACCATGTAGTAAAGAGTATAGGAACCCATCATCACTACCGTGTAGTAAAGAGAGTACAGGAACCCATCATCACTACCGTGTAGTAAAGAGAGTACAGGAACCCATCATCACTACCGTGTAGTAAAGAGAGTATAGGAACCCTGCATCACTACCATGTAGTAAAGAGAGTATAGGAACCCATCATCACTACCGTGTAGTAAAGAGAGTATAGGAACCCATCATCACTACCATGTAGTAAAGAGAGTACAGGAACCCATCATCACTACCGTGTAGTAAAGAGAGTATAGGAACATAGCAGTTATTGCACTGGTGAGGGGCCAGAAAGCAAAATGAACATGAACATTTGAAGAGAAGGGGAATAGACTAAAAAAGGATGGATGGGTATTGTAAGTGCCACTCCTTGAATTTTCTCTCAGTCTCCCTTCCTTTCTCTCCTCATCTCTCTCCCCCCTCCCTCTCCTCTCCTTCTCTCTATCTCCCTGTGCCTCTCTCTCTCTCCGTTTCCTGCTCAGAGAAGCTGCTAGTGTTTACCTCCCCTTATCCAGGTTGCTAATCCCCCGCCGGTGAAAGACTCCACTAAATAGGTGCTGGTGAAAAAAAGGGAGAGGGACAGGCAGAGCCATTAGAGGAGAGTTTATCAGAGTCGCCAATCTGTTATCACTCTTGTCCCTCTGTCCCTCCCGCCAGCCTCCCTCCCCTCCTGTCACAGAGCTACTGATTACAGCCAGCCAGGGCCAGTCCAGACAGCCGCAGCCACACGCAAACACACAGGCAGAGTGTATGTGCGTGTCTTTGTCAGTGTGTCTGTTTTTTGGACAGCGTGTATGTGCTTGTGTGTGTCTACAGTGTCTGTCTGTGAGTTCTGTTTTCTGTTTCTGTATAGCTGAAAATGGCTATTATTCACAATATCAATCTGTTCTACCACAGTGAAAAGACAGAGGCATCAAGCATCTCTGAGTGTATTTTCAGCGTTGAATACTGGCGTGCCACACAACCCTGCAGCCCCCACGAGGCGTGGGGGCCCAATTTTCTCTCAGCCTAACGGCAAAATGTGTAGAATAGCAGGAAATTAACTTAAAAAATGCTAAATTCTCTCAGCCTCATTGCAAAATCTGTAGAATAGCATGATATTAGCAATAAAACTGAACATTTTCTCTCTGTCACATATCAATTTGTGTAGAATTGCAGGAAATTAGCTTTCAAAACAGCAACATTTTCTCTCAGTCTCATGACAAAATGTGTATAATAGCATGAGATTAGCTATAAAACGGCATATTTTTCTCTTTGCCCCATGGCAAAATGTTTAGAATTGTAGGAAGTTAGCTCAGACCCTGCTCAGACCTTCACCGGCAGTGAAGCGGGTGTTCAAAAAGCTGCCAGTGCTGTGTTTGTTGGCAAGGGGGCCATAGGGACACAGAGACGGGAGGGCTTGAGTTTACCTAAAGGATAAGTGTCAGAGGATCAGCAAAATTAGATCCTCTCAGTATTAAGACATCAATGGCTGCAATGTGTGTGTATCTGCTGCGTGTGCAGACTGGTGTTCTCAGCTAGACTGCAGACTGTGCTAAAATGAAGCTACAAATTGAAGTGCTAAAATAAGCTGCTTCCCAGAGTTTAGACTAGCGCAGAACAAACCACTGAAGAGAGATGGACCCTTCCCTAATATCTTGTCATGAAGCCATATGCAGCGTTGTGCTTTTGTTAAGTGATCTATAGAACACATCTGATTCATCACAATCTCTGTCTACTTGAATTTCTGATAGCATGGTGAGTTGCTCTTGATGGAATCCCTTATCAAAACCATGGAGAGTGTTGCACCAAAACAATACAGGATGCTACTCACTCACACACAAAGCCAAGAGTTCCTAGCAGGCTACTGTGTTGTTCTTACTTGAGACACTGCTCCAGTAAGGATGGTCAGAGATACGGATCTTCTCTTATCCCCTGCTACACTGAGCCGAGGGGAGTTGGTGGTAGGACCCATCAGTCAAACAGTATGGAGGGTTCAGTGGGTGTTTAGTGGAGCTTCTTGACCACTGCAGCTGCAGGCACTATAGCCAGTCATAGCCCAACCCGTTGACAAGCTGGTTATAACACTGTGTGTATAAGTAGTGCTGTGGCCCTTGTGACTGAGAGAGTGTGAATGTCATCCTCTCCCCACGGGCTACAGCAGTATAGGCTGCTACACCCTACACCCAACCGCTACCCTCCCCAAAGGGACAGGTGGGTCATTGACTGTAGAACCCAGCTCTCACAGTTATCGTCACACCACATTCAGTGATGGATGGCCTATTTCTTTACCACCAAATCTTAGCAGGCAAGCTAATCCTGAATACTGCATACTAATATAACACCAAGGAAGTAAAGTGAGTGGGCTCCCTGCATTTTGATTCATTTTATCTAGCTGTACAATAATTGCGATTTGCCACAAAACTGTTAAAGAACATTATGTGCTTTTAGATTTTGTTAATGTCCACGCCCATATCGCTTGGTGTCTACAGTACAGTGTCTGTGGGTCCTGTGGGAGCAACAGAAGAATGGCTGCAGCATGACATTTCTGCTGCACCGTTCATGTGCCGTCATTTAGAACTAATGACTGTTAGCACTGGACTCCATGTTTACATAGCAGGGGGCTTCTACCTTACAGCCTGTGACAAATTATGAAAGGCGGGCCTCATTTCATTAAACTTTAACTTGCCTTATCTGTGGCGACAGAAGACAGTATAATAAAGGCTGACAGGTATCTAAAGTTGTATGTTTGGACTAGGGAAAGGGAACAGCGTGAGAGCTGTGGTCAGCTTTGTCACTAAAGACGGGACATATGTTGTCGGCTATAAAAACTCAAAGCAGATGTTGCTGTTTTAGTAAAGGAGGGAGAGGTCGCAGAGATGCTTTCGATGCTTTGCACATCTAGCACGCAGTATCGTGGAGTAGCTTTCTTGTTTCTCTTACAGCAGTCCCTGCCACAAATGGGACCAAAATAAATCACAGGTGTATTTGTCATCTTTTCATACATTAGTTAGTAGACAATTCAATATTCATGAACAAATATGTTGGCATCATTGTTGCATCTCATTTCTTTAGTGCAGATCTCAGTCCTTTGATTATTTTTCAAAACCACTAACATTAGAATGAAATGTTTGCCTTGCTTATATAATCCCTTGAGGAAATACAATATATTTTTTATTTTCAGGAATTACATGTCTTGACTAGCATAAGTAATATACAAAATATGAATGTGGGTATATTTCAATTATTTCAAGAATTATAAAAACGTACATTCTGCCCCCAACAAGATGACCATAGATGACAATAGCTTTCAGTCTATCCCCTGTGTCCCGGCTATATTTTCTCCCACATTGAGGCCTCTCTAAAATCCACTTTGCACAAAGAGAGAAAATAGAATAGAAACTTGGGTCTTAGACGTTTGTCGCGTGAGGTTTATATATCAAAAGGACAACTAGACAAGCCCAACATTAAAGCATGTTAAAATCTTCTGCGGGTAGCAGTTGATTGATTCCATAGAACCTTGTCCATCAAGGCCTCCAGGTTTGAACCAAAGCCATTTGGAATGTTAAGAAGAAAGAGGTCGTTACGGCAACAAAAAGCTGCTGAAGCAGGCCATTGTAAGGTTCTGAAAGGACCTATCTGAAGCTCGCCAGGCACTCCTGTAGCGCAGGAGAAAGACTACCATGTAAATAAAAGCTTAGGGTGAGCTCACAACTTCGCGGGCATGAATAAAAATGGACACAATAACGTTACAGATGCGTCCACAAATAAAGTGCTCCATTCAAAGATATACTCAGCGGGCAATATATATATTTTTTTTATTATTCAGCTCAGCGAAAATATATCAACATTTTTCATCCAGCCGGTTGTAGATTTTGAAATTCATGAAAGAAGCTGTGACTGTTTCAATCATTTTATTGTGACAGCGGTCAAGATCACTTCATCTTCGTTAGTCAATATTACTAAATACTACTAAATATTTCATTTCATTAGAACATCATTTTGCTAGCCAGCATATATAAACACTTTATAGATTTTGTGACCTTTTTTAACTTCCTACGAGAGCCTGTTTCTGTAGCTACATCGATACATATTGATGGACACCGGCCTGTGTGATCAGATAAAGTCGGATGTGGCCTTCCCTGGGGGTAGGAGTAAGGCCGGCTGGCCTGAGGAGTGGTCTGAGATAGCTCTACACCTGGAAGGGCCGCAGCAGACTGCTGCTCCAGCCTAGCAGCTTAGCAGCATCCAGACTCCTGTTTGAGTGAGCCCCTTCACACAGGCATTGTGTGAGAGGAGAGTAGCCGAAAGGGCCCTCTGACAGACTGGACAAGGCCCTCCATACGAGCACCTCACTGCCTTCAGCCCATGGCTATCCACACCCAGCCTCTGCCCTACACACACACACCCTGGCCACACTCGTCTGGCTCGCGTGTGGCACCACTCGAGAGGGAATGTTGTTTTATCCACTGTTTGGTGTGGTTTTGGAGTTTGAACTGGGCTCTAAGCTGAAACACAAACAGTGTGTCAGTCTGCCTGGAGGAGAAGACAGCTGCCCTGTCCCCAGCCCGTTTGTCTTCTACAGGCCATTAGCTACTGCCTCTGGTCCACTCCCATTCCACAGACACAACCTTTACATTTGGTTCTATTAAAAAAAGAAATTGAATAAAGAAACAAGCACACACACATATTCAGCCTGATAAGTTTGAAATTCTGTTGCAGCTCTTTATCTGAGGCGTGGGTTTTGGAGAAAGAGATATAATCAATAATAAACAACCTTGAGAATGGCTGTAAACAGATGGCCCATTGAAAGAGGGATTCTTGGCTTCTGTACTTATGTCCTCATATTTGTTCTCTTTAATTTAGAACCAGACTAGGAATTTTTCTCCCATCTCGTCTCAGAGCCTCAGAGCACTCACGTGAAATGATGGCAGGCTTTCAGTCGATACCAGTTTGCTGTTGTCTTTCATTTCATTGTGAATAATACAAACAGAATACCTTTCTGGGCCTCTCAAAAGACAACATAATTTCCTAAGCCTCCACAGATAACTCACACCATGAGGCTACTGTCTGGAAGGATTACATGTCTGTAGTCTCAGAATGGTGAGAATAAGGGGGTGGAGGAGGAGAAAGAGAGGGAAGGATGGAGGAGAGGAGGGTTGAGAAAGAGACTGGAACATCATGTAAAGTATGGCCTTGGCGAGCCCACAAAGAGGGCCAGTGGCGCTGTGAGCGCCGCAAATCCATACTCTCAGACACCTGCTCAGCTCTGGAGAATCGTCAGATATTGACCTTCAATTCAGTCCGCATTCAGAGTTGATGAAAAGAGATAAGCACTCTAATCTGTCCGTCGTCTCAGGCTCCTCTTTATTGACTAACTGACACAGACTTATTTTAGCTGGGGCTGTGCTGCAGCACCACAGGATGGGATACATAAACCTAATAGATGTTTATTTGAAAGAGGCTAATATGAAAATTGCCACTAAAGACGTATGAATCAATTTTCAAAAGCAAACATAATTGGATATTCCGGTACACTTATTAAATGTGAATTGGCCCAGGTCTTCTTGGCTGACAGGGAGGAACAGTCGCCCCCCTCTCTCTCCTATGTTTCATTGTGTGACATGTTATTATGCCTCGTCTCCCTCTGTCAGTCGCAGCGATTTAACAGATTGCCCGCCGAGGAGAGACTGGTTCAAAACTCAATGGAGGAGTGTGTGTGTGTGTGTGTGTGTGTGTGTGTGTGTGTGTGTGTGTGTGTGTGTGTGTGTGTGTGTGTGTGTGTGTGTGTGTGTGTGTGTGTGTGTGTGTGTGGGCGCATGCGTGTGCGTTTTAACACATGGGATTGTGGTAGGTCCTTCGACTTCCCCTCCCACCATGGCCCTGTGCACTGTTTTCATACGGCACTTGTAGTTTGGAGGTTAGAAGTACTTGACAGTGAGTATGGGAGTAGGAGGAAGCACCTATTGAGAGACATCAGCTTCAATAGGGAGTAGTGAAGCCCACACACTGTCTGTGTCACACACCGGCCATGAGGGCAACCAAAACAGACCCCATGACCACACACACACACTAACAACCCACGCACGCACACTCTACATACACATACACGCACGCATGCTCATGCACGCGCACGCGCACACACACACACATAGTCATGGACCCAATATCAGAGAGCCATCCGGTTATTTACATATTTATATTTACATGTATATGAGAGCCCCACATCCCAAGAATAAATATATTTCAAATCTGGCAAAATCCGGAAATAACCACCTCCAGAGAGAGCCCGGTATACTTATTTTGAGTGACATTGTCTAAATTGAAGTTTGACACTCTTCACCACTCTAACCTTTATGCAAATGCAAAAACATCTAAATGTGATGGACAGAATTCAATTAACTGAGATGACAGAAAATAATCTAGTGAACTGAATACATCAGCCATGTGAAAGGTAACATAATCATCCTGGTGGGGAAGGGTTCGGGGAGGGAGGGAGGGAGGGAGGGAGGAGGGAGGGAGGGAGGAGGGAGGGAGGGAGGGAGGAGGGGTGGTTCAGTGGGTCTGGAGAGAGAGAGCATGAGGGAGAGAGAGATAGAAAGACGGGGGGGGGGGGGGGGAAGAGGAGGGCACAGAGGAAGCAGATATAGAGCCCATTTCTAGCGTGTCTTATCTAATGTCACAAGCTCTATTTCTCCAAAGCGGAGTCTCCAGTCCAGTAAACTCTTGATCTCAAATGAGAGGCCTGAAACACTGTTGCTAAGCAATTAGGGGCCTATATTGAGCAGCTGATTCCCAGAATTCAGTGTCCATCATTACAATTTCTGCCTCACCTAATAGACTTCCATACTGTTGAACAGCAGCGCCTAACGACACACAATGAAATAGGCTCAGACCAGACTGCAAATTACAGAGCCTCAGCCTGGGTCTTTCTCCTAAAGCTACAGAGTCTGACTAAAACAACTGTTGCTGCAGTCTATGAGTGTTTAGGCACTATCTCTGGTTCGTCTTGTCTGAGATGGGAGTATATATTAGAAATACATTAGAAAATACAGAAACATTGTGATCATTTACATAGACATACTTACATATTGTATCATCTGAGTTCTAATACCACTGATTAAACTATATCATTAATGTTTAGAGGTCCATATGAGAAGTCAGTGACATTCTTCAAGACCTGAGAAATAGACCAATGATCATGTTCTGATTTAACCTATATTTAGCCAGGCAAGTCAGTTAAGAACAAATTCTTATTTACAAAGACGGCCTAGGAACAGTGGGTTAACTGCCTTGTTCAGTGGCAGAACAACAGATTTTTACCTTGTCAGCTCGGGGATTCAATCAAGCAACCTTTCGGTTACTGGGCCAACACTCTAACCACTAGGCTACCTGCCACTGATTAACTTATTATAAATCCCAAAATGGTGTAATATTACTCTGAAAATAATATAATTCAAACCTACAATTACAGTTAATTCTTTATCATAATCCTGATAGTAGCTGGATGTTAAGCGTGTTCCAAGAACACAATGGGTACGACTGCAGCCTCCCAGACAGAAACGCTGCCTGCCTCTGAGCACGTCAGCGACTCAATATACTAGTGGCCATGTGGGGGCACCCTTACCCAAGTTTTGAAACACTGGTCCACAGCATGAAGCTATTGGTCAGTGGTCACAGTGACATATGACAACTATTGTTTTTGTCTTGTAGTATCATTGTTGTCACAAACATTACTGAGCCATATTCAATAGACAATCAAATACCATCACTGTGGTTAAACATGTTTGGTGCTTGTAGAACAGTGATGGGGAGTGGGTAATATACCAATAGCTGCAACACTGCCTGGTTTGTCTGTAAAAGGTTGTAATTACATGTTTATAGAGGAAATCTTCGTTAAGCCAGACACTTAGAGTGCATCCGTCTGTTTGTGTCCCCTCAGTGTTCAGTGTTCAGTGTGGAGGTGATGATTGGTGATGTTGCACGCAGCGTGCAGTGCAGTAACTACTGACACTAGATGGCTCTGCGGGGATGCCTTGCTAGGAGATGATGATGCTCGCCCTTCAAGCGTTTCTATTATTTTCATACAGCATATCTTTTCATGCTTTATTCTATCAAAACTAATAGTGAGCAATATTGTGTGATGGGGTTGTCAGTTATTTTAAAATCACCCCAGTAAATGAAATAACCCATTATGATCAATGTGTTTTTATCCTCAGTGTATCCGCAACTTCATAATCACTCTGTCAATGTTCAACTCTCCACCCCCCCCCCCCAATTTCCTATATGATAATGTCTAAGCTACATTTTACATTTCTACTTTTATCAGTTACTAATTATATTACAAGCCTGATTTAATCGTGGCCATTTAAATGTGGTGAGTAAGAAAATAGTGTGGCTCAAAAACACAGCATAATGGATGGTTAAGTGACTCCTCACCAGATCCCTTACATATAATGTAAATTCCATTAGCCTCAAAACTGGCTACTGTATGTCATTCAATTAAATATAGCCTTCAAAAGAAACCCATGTCAAGCAATTTAGAGTGTGGTACATTTGAAGCTTGGGTGAGGTTACTAGTGCTTTTAACCAATGCTCCCACTGCATAGACCATTAATTACCATATTTAGAATGAAGTAGATTTGCCATGCAATAATCATTCTCTAATTCACTAAGAACTATTGCTTTTCAAACACTGGGCAGTAATCACTAATTATGTTTAGCCAAGGAAATATATAAATAAATGTATAAATTAGCAAAGGCCCATCAATATGATTGGCTATTAGCTTGGTCAGTGTGCTGTGAGGGATGCGTTAGCTGCAGCAGGATATAAATTCCTCTCAGATGTGGACATGCTAACATATGCAGACGTACACGCATGTAGCCTCCATTCACACACATCCCAGAGGGTGTCGTTAGTCCGTCAAATTCAAGACCTGAAGGAATCGCTACGGAATAGATTAAAGAAATAGATGTTTCAGTGTCACTTAAACGGGATAGGTGCAGCAAAATGTGTTGTTTTACAGGGTCAGCCATAGTAGTACGGCACTCCTGGAGAAAATTAGGGTTAAGTGCCTTGCTCAAGGGCACATCGACTGATTTTTCACATTGTCGGCTCGGGTATTCAAACCAGCGACCTTTCGGTTACTGGCCCAACGCTCTGACCGCTAGGCTACCTGCTGCCCTGTAAAAGTTTACTTCAGTTTTGGAGAGATTGGTCTGTCAATCCAGTTTACTTCGGATCAAGGAATGTAGACCACAACACCTCCAATTTCTCATATATCAACCATAACAGATTGCAGTCCTTCCAGTCCTGGTGGCAGACAATGATGGGACAGTCAGTTTGAGAGGGCCAAGCACCATGAGTGATGGTTTGCACCTCAGGTATAATGAGGAGTTCCTGCTCAGCCGCTGAGAGGGAGAGTGGCAGCACTCCAGCCCTGCCCTCGTCCTAATCCTGGGGATCCAGTCTCTGCTGACTGCAGGCTTATTCAAGGCTTTAGGGAGAAACACAGGGGCCATCCCGGCTCCTCTAGCTCCCCTCAGATCCTATCGCTGCTCCTCCCACTGACCCACAGAGACGGCAGGCACCTGCCCATTCAGCAGGTCAAGCACGTCTCTCTCTCGCTCTCTCTCTCTTTCGCTCTCTCTCTCTCTTACTTACTATTTATTTGCCTCTCTCTGTCTCACTTTCTCTTTCTCTCTCTTTCTTTCTCTCTCAGACACTCGAAACTGACATATGAGGGAGGATATGGATAGCAGGCGAGTCATTGGAGGAGAGGGGAAATTGGCTAATTTTGTAAGAGGAGAGGATTGGAGAACCAGTTGAAGTGAGAACCAATATCTTCACTGAAAATAAACTGTGACACACGCAGTATACAGTACACATACAGCATGAACACAATGTGTTCTATGAAGTATGTTTTTCTGCAGGCAGCTCGCCTACACCATATTATTCAGCACTTTCAGTGGTATTTTATCAGTCAGGTGGGAATGAACAATATCATAAACCATATACTCTTCCCAATGCCATATAGGCTACCATTTCATATATGAATTTCTTCCACCTCATTTGAATTTCACACTGCAATATTCTCTGAGTCAAACCATGGAAGTTGTAAAGCAAATGACCCCCAAACTGTCCCAGAAAACATAAAACACATCATAATACGTTGTTTTCCTTCTGGACATCCACGATTCAGTTCAGTCCTGCGTTATGAGAACAACATCAGAAACGAGGCCTCCACTGTAGCGAGCCACGTCACGTGACTGTGTACGATGTTTAAACGGCGTAAACACAACCCATCTCACAGCGGGGGCCATGCTGATTGCTGACCACGCACACAACAATGTCTACTCTGAACCCACCCTTTCATGGCCGCCCCGGCTTTGATGCTCACATGCTAATTGGTTGAGATGAACTGGAGCTCGAGCTGCTGTGGTGTTGTGGTCCCCAGCTCAGCTCCACTGTACACTATGCCTGGCCACAGCAGCACTGTCTGCTTTTAATTAGCTGGTCCCCTCTGTCTGTCTGTTTCAGAGATGGAGAGGGAAGAGAGGGAGATTGGGAAGACCCAGGTGTACAGAAATCTAGGCCTATGTGTCCTACCCTTCTATTAAAACCCACAGCTCACTTTGTTAGGGTTTGGCAGGTTAAACTGAGTAGAGAAGGTAAGTAGAGGATGGACCAGGTGGGGAGGTGCTGTATCTGGGGGCTGGTCTGTAAAATGGTGAGTTGTACAGGGGACCACCTTGGTGTGTTTTCCCAGCACTTCAGAGTGGTGGTGAGAGAGAGGAGGTGGCGGGTTGTGACTGCGACGGGAGTAGAAGTGAAGGGTGTTCCGTAGCGGTTTGTTTTCGCAGCCCTTCACTTCTCAGCGTTTGGTGGTGGGTCCGGGCCCTGCTTCTGTTGCAGAGCCGCCGGGTGTGAGTGGCGCTTTGTTTGACTTCCTCTCAGTGCAGGAGACACCAGCAGGGCCCAGTAATGAGTCTGCAAACAAGACTTACAAGGAAAAGAACCGCTTTGCTCATGACTAATTGCCCTGAGTGACAGAAACAGAGAAACTAGGGTCTGAGAGTATCTGGAGTTTTAGCTATAGGGCTTTATTTGACCAAGTTGAAGGATGGTGCTTGAAACAGGTCTCTTAATCTTATGTCTCCTGGTTAGAGCTCGGTGTAGGTATAACGTGCAAGACAAGGTCCTGCTAATCAGCAATAATTATGTAATAAGTCTCCAATTGATTGATCTCCTTTACCGGGATGCATTTAAACAAGTTTTTGTAAACAAACAATAGCAGGCACTAAAATGTAATGTCACCACTGAAAATGAGTGACAAAACCACGTCGGCCCACAATATTTATACAAGCTCCATTTCGATGACGTTATAAATAAAAAATTTCTTCCATACAATCGAAAACAAAGAAGAAAGTATCATGTCTCTGCAGCTTGTGTCGACTTCACAAAAGCACAATGATTGATTATGACAAATTACTAGCTTGTATGAGCAGCCGAGAATCCTCTACCTGCTGTAGCCCTGGAGCTGGGAAGCGAAATTGTTCCACCCAAGCACCATAAAAACAGATTGAAACCTCAGAGCTGTGAATTAGCCACACAGGAAGCCCTAAACCCTCTGTTTTATTCATGAGCATGAAGTCTATCTGAGCTAAGAAACCCCCGCGGTCTCTCTCGCCACATCAAGGTTGCTGCGCCGCATCAATTCCACATTCGGGGAAGGTTGTGTTTTTGACATGCAACAATAATGCCACATTAAAAAGCAACAGGGATTAACCGACCAAGTCATTTGTGGATGTATAAACAAGTTGTTTATTATACTGTAAGACACAGAGGAAGTGACCATGGCCGCCATGTTGCAACTAGTTATAAATAGAGAAACATCATTCAGCTCATGGAATGCTTCTCAAAATGTCAGCTAAGTAAAGTTTGGGGGGAAAGGGGGGGGGGGGGGGGGGGGGGGGGGAAGGGGAGAAAGGGGAGAGAGAAAGTTTGCACATCTGCTGAGGAAATGCATTGTTGTTGATAATCCTTTGGAAATTGAAAGAGGGCGATGCAGCGTCTCCTAAGGGGAGGGCGATGCAGTGGACACACACAGCTTACCACCATGCTCCAGCGTCTGAATGACAGAGAAGTTTGGTGATCACCACGGGGGGTTCTGAAGATTGTAGCCAAGTGGGAACAAGGCGAAGAGGCCACATCTCCAGAATTTGCGATGGAATATACAGCAGAAAAATGTGCTTTCAAAAGTCCCCCTTCTCATAGCCTCTGTTTATTTCAGCAGAACTGCCATATGCTGCAAAGGCAGTCAGTTGTCGCTTCAGCTCCAGTAATTATGGCTATACTTTGATAATTGCACCAATTAAAAACATTAATTATGATCCTGAAATCTGTGCAATGTTTCATAACAGGTGTAAACAGTAAGTATAGTATCATGCTGGCATGCATCAACACACACACAAACATACACACTGAGATGAAGATGTTTAAAGCCTCACACTTAATAAGCTGAGAAACAAACACAAATGAGTCACTTTGCCAATGAGAGGAGAAATAATTGGTCTACTTCCCATTATGCTAATAAAGAAGCAATAATGACAAAGTTGCCACGCCGATAAGAACTACTCAGTAGGAGGCCATTTCATTATTTTTTTTTTACTTCCCCTTCAAAGCAATTAGATGTATCTCACAATGTCAAATAACAACAACATACAGAATTCCGTGCGACACATCTGCATTTATTTGGGTTCTTTGGGTGCGGACTTTTCCTAATTGCCCTCTCTGAATTTAACAACCCGGGGCTGCTGTCATTATGGCTGCATTGAAGTCCTAATGAGTGGAATTGTTATCTAAAAGATGGACCCTTTTTCCCCTGCTGTGAAACCACATTAGATCCAGACAGCTCATTTCTATTCCCCCTGTCATCTCTCTAGAAATGACGCGCAGTGCTTGAAACTGTTTATTTCCAAATTCAGACCTCCTCCGCGGCAGCCATCGGCTTCAATTACCAGTTTTCCTGAGCAGAACCATCAGGCAGTCTGACACTGAGGTCCAACCTAATTCCCACCTTCTCCAAAGTCAAGAGCATAATGTGCAGATAAAAAAGGTGGAAAATAGCCTGCCGCTCATTAGCATGCAGGGGCTGCCTGTTCATTTGCTTGCTGCGAATGAAAGTTCTGGCACTCAGCACCTCCTGCAATATGAGAATAGTCCTCTTCAGACCGCGCCGTGTCCTTACTGCAGCGGAAAGGTCATCCGCAGAGGCACACAGCAACCTGGCTAGCTGCTCTCCACTGGCCCGGCTGGGAGAGGGTGACAGGGGTATTGATTCTGGGAGCACCTCATTACCTGCTGAATCAACATATTATTGCCATGTTTCACCCACAGAATTGTTTACAAGTGTATTTACAACGGGGGCCAGGGCGCGACCACACTCATTAGTCCATGACCCGGCGATTATGTGTCATCTGATACGCTGCTATCTGACTTGGCTGTCTGACCAGGGCCACTGACCTGCATTGGCCCAGGCCCATTAACGCGCCCCTCTCTCCCTCTACCCTCTACTCCCTCTCTCTCTCTCTCTGCTCCCTATGAATGTATCCATTAGCCTGCCGATGTGTAAATTGTTTTCACCTGCACTGTGGGCAGATGGGGACCAGCGTCTCGGTCGTGATTTCCTATGCATGAGCTTTCTAATCAGTCGGAGAGTAACACGATTCCCCTGCTCCTCACAGGAAAAAGACAAACCACACACACACACATTCACCCACACACACACACACTTTCACGCAGACAATCACACACGCTAATACGTTCACACACTCACAATCTGCAATAAATATGCATGCTGTGTTGTAGGGATATTGGTGCAGTGGTAGCGGTGAAAGGGTTCATTATATGAGCTTACATCACTGTGATGGCTTAATACTGAGGAGAGCCAGGGCCTGGGCTCAGGGCTGATCCTTGCCTCCACTATTCCCAATTTCATTCCAACTTAAAGGATAATTTGACCTCTGAGACTAAACCCACATAAGCACAACATCCAGTGGCAGTGTCAATCGAGTGTGACCTTGAAAGTGGATTCGAGCGAGGGCTCCCTCACACAACAAATAAACGTTCACTAATGCACTGACGTGGATGTGACATGTAACCTGGGCCTCTCTGCTAGAGGGGGCCAAACATCTCGTTCAATGTGGGTAGAGGTTTCCAGACAATGAGCAGTCAACATCAAAGATATGATGGTTTATTTCAGTATTGACAAAACCGTATTATCGCCATGGTTATATCACCATCACTGTATTACTAATATCGTATCATTATTTGCTATTGTCATACCTCCCCGGTCGAGAGAACATTTCAGCACCCCCACCCCAAAACATCAGAGAGACAGAGTAAGGAAACTGCAGTGAACCCAGCACCAGCACAGCATCTGTAATGGGATCACTCCAGATCTCTGACCCACCACATGACAGATGGTTTACCTGTCAGCTACAGACAGAGAGCTGGTAAACATGGAGGTGCATTTCCACATGCTACAGCTTAGACGAGTTGACATAGACTTCTAACCTCATGTGAGGGCCCAGACAGGCCCTGGATGTCACACACGACCCTGACAACATGGTTCTCATCAACCAGCCAGCCAGCCTGCCACACACACTGCTGGCCTCATCCACTGCCCTCCACACTGACACTGATACTGCTGTCTGTCACTCAAACACCCGACTTACTGCCTCATGTCTGAGTGCATGACGATACTCTGCTTCCTCTCTCTCAGAGCCGGTGCCAAGGCTCCAGAGAAAGAGAATGAATCCACTTACCAACCTGTGACATCACAAGATCTACATAACCGAGCAACAAACAAACAGGAGAGTACCGTCCTCATCGACAAGGCTTTGTTTTACCAACACTGTATCCATTGTCCTCTCAGACAGCACTCTAGACTTTGCTGATGCTTATTCAAATCACCAACAAATGCAACATCATGGTCAATGTAATGCCTCAAGTCGTCCATTGAACACTGATATAGAAATGCGTATAGTAATCTGTAAATGGCCTACCTTTAATAATGATTTACGCTATTGCATTAATAATGGACACCTTTCACACTCTTTTCAAAGGTAGGTTACATCTCTGGTGACATCTCTTGCTTTTAACAGAGTACTTTCAATTCAGATCAATTTGGCACAATTAAACTGCTTTATATTCACTGGAGCATGTGGCCGTGAAGCATGCACTGTCCTTCCTAGTCAGCATGCACTGTCCTTCCTAGTCAGCATGCACTGTCCTTCCTAGTCAGCATGCACTGTCCTTCCTAGTCAGCATGCACTGTCCTTCCTAGTCAGCATGCACTGTCCTTCCTAGTCAGCATGCACTGTCCTTCCTAGTCAGCATGCACTGTCATTTCCTAGTTAGCATACACTATCCTTCCTAGTTAGCATGCACTGTCCTTCCTAGTTAGCATGCACTGTCATTTCCTAGTTAGCATGCACTGTCCTTCCTAGTTAGCATGCACTGTCATTTCCTAGTTAGCATGCACTGTCCTTCCTAGTTAGCATGCACTGTCCTTCCTAGTCAGCATGCACTGTCCTTCCTAGTTAGCATGCACTGTCCTTCCTAGTTAGCATACACTGTCATTTCCTAGTTAGCATGCACTGTCCTTCCTAGTTAGCATGCACTGTCATTTCCTAGTTAGCATGTACTGTCATTTCCTAGTTAGCATGCACTGTCATTTCCTAGTTAGCATGCACTGTCATTTCGTTGTTAGCATGCACTGTCCTTCCTAGTTAGCATGCACTGTCCTTCCTAGTTAGCATGCACTGTCATTTCCTAGTTAGCATGCACTGTCCTTCCTAGTTAGCATGCACTGTCCTTCCTAGTTAGCGTGCACTGTCCTTCCTAGTTAGCGTGCACTGTCATTTCCTAGTTAGCATGCACTGTCCTTCCTAGTTAGCATGCACTGTCATTTCCTAGTTAGCATGCACTGTCATTTCCTAGTTAGCATGCACTGTCCTTCCTAGTTAGCATACACTGTCCTTCCTAGTTAGCATGCACTGTCATTTCCTAGTTAGCATGCACTGTCATTTCCTAGTTAGCATGCACTGTCATTTCATAGTTAGCATGCACTGTCATTTCCTAGTTAGCATGCACTGTCCTTCCTAGTTAGCATGCACTGTTCTTCCTAGTTAGCATGCACTGTCATTTCCTAGTTAGCATGCACTGTCCTTCCTAGTTAGCATGCACTGTCTTTCCTAGTTAGCATGCACTATCCTTCCTAGTTAGCATGCACTGTCCTTCCTAGTTAGCAAGCACTGTCCTTCCTAGTTAGCATGCACTGTCATTTCCTAGTTAGCATGCACTGTCATTTCTTAGTTAGCATGCACTGTCCTTCCTAGTTAGCATGCACTGTCCTTCCTAGTTAGCCTGATGAGATGGCCATCCTACAGAATGCTTTGTTTTCAAATTAGCTTCAAACCACACCCATTCAGAGTATGTGTGGGAGGACTAATACTTACTGGAGACGTCTTCTGGATTAGTAGGACAATTATAGTCACTGGCAGCAGTGATACGGCATCTTGACGTTCGTTTCTGAGACTCTCTGTGTCCAATTGCCTCTTAATCTTCACCCGTGAAGAAAAGCTTTCAGAGAAACTCCGTCTCATCGATCCCCACTCCATACTTTATTAACTTTGCTGGCCATACAATTAAAAAGGGGGGATTTTTTGCACCTTTTTATCCACTTGACAGCACTTAACTCATAATTGACTGTCTCACACACAAACATTAACAAACACACATACATGTACATACCACACACACATCAACATGTTGCTGCTTTGTTTGGATCCACAATGAAGTGTTGTATCAAATAGACCGAATTTGACGCCTATGTGACGATTGGCAATAATAAACAAACCTATTTTCTGTTTTATTATTTGTTGAAGGTGGACAGTTTCTCACAGACATAACTCATATCATTAGCTAGCCCCATTTCAGCTTTAATATGACTGTGTGAAAATCAAAATATAGCTATACCAACTTCAAGTGCCCAATTGTTGAAACAATGATAAAAGCTTGTCAAATCTCATTTTCTGATGGCATAAGCCAATTATAGAAACAAGTGACCATTGAATTAACCCATACCTAGAACTTGACAGCTTTTATATTCTGATGTAGAATAAATTCTGTGGGGGGAAAATCACTTTATTTGCAATTTCAGTGGGACTCATCTGAGCTCCAGTCAAACAATGGCCTACCCTTAGACACATTAGAAATGGGAGGTTTATTCCTATTGAGTACTAAATGCTATTCCTTCCATGGCTATTATTACCAGGAAAATATGTAGCTTTTTCTTGTATTTATTGTTCATCACAATGTCTTCAATGTTTGGAATGAATATTAAATGCAGTTGTAGATCCTTTATATGTTGGCCACAATAACTAACCTGTAAAATATTTTACTTAACTCTCACCGTCAGATTGACTGGAGGTTTGAATTAACCCCAAACATTGATCCAAAATCTAAATGATAGTGAAAAGAGTGAGCAAAAGCCATGAAGACCTAGGATATGGAAGAATAGCCACAAAACAGATAAACCCAACATGTGCATTACAGAAAGCCCAGCCTTAGCCAACTGTTCCAAGTTTGACACAAGAAGAAATCTGAGTCTTCGGAGAAGATCATTTGGGGAGCGTTTCTATAAGCTATAATCAAATTATTAACCACCCAGATGTTTCTGTCTGGTTAGCAGCTGAACCCGGGCTCTGCCAAGCAGGGAAACAAAGGTCTGAAGGAATAATTTGAGATGTGCACAGAATATCAATTTAATTTACTGCCGTTAATTCTCATGCAAATCAAGACCTCTGTTAAGGCATATCAATTACCCTACATACTGTATCTATTCTACAAGACGAGGAGCAGGAAGAAAAGGGACAATAATTCTATATGGGAATACAATTGGAAATGGACACATTTCTATTTTCCTATGCATATATTATAATTCAAATAATAAAGCCCCATTTTACCATTAAGCATCAACTGATAAAACATAACATGCTGGCTTTTCCCAAATATGTATATGACTACTGCTGTTGGTGGATAGGCCTATTGTGCTGTTTATATTCCATACATACTCTCCCAGGCAAAACAGACATTAATGGTTTTATGTTGAATCATTTCTTAGTAAAACTGAAATAGGATTGAAGGCAGTGTATGTTTTGATGTATGGTATGGGTCTGGAGCCGTAAAAGTGGAATATGTAGGCTTACTTATCTCTTGAGACTGCCATGTAACTCAAGGTTCAAGAGTCAGATAAGAAAGTTAACCTACGTAAAGCGGAGACTGAATGTGTGTGTCAGTGGAAGGGATAAGTAAAGAAAAAATGAACATTTGAATGTATTTGCTATGATGGATAACCCATAGGCAGGTTGTTGTTGGTATTCCACAAGTACATGCTAACTGACTGTAATTGTCAAAATTTGGGCTTCTACTACAGATTGTGTTTCAAGGTTGTTCATATGCAGATGGGAAGTTATAGCTGACTGTAAATGAACAGAAACATCTCATGCATCCCATCATATGATACAGTGTTGTAATATTCAAATCTAATAGGAGGACTGATCACTTTCACCAACCTTGGCTGGGCTGGGCCCCAGTAGAAAGAGTGATTTCGAGTCTCACTTACTTCATCACCTCCAAAGTAGTGCTTTTCAGCTCTGTGCAGCACAAACAAAGAGCCCCGCAACAATATCAATTATACATGCAGGAGGCAAACAAGGGGATTTATTCCACAACAAATAGCCTCACAGAGAGATGTTGAATAGGGGCGATTAACATATGAAAAGGACAGCAAAACTCCCTAGTTCAACAGCTAAATAGCAATTTGATGGGGCTGGAATTGGGGAAATTGCTTGATTAGGGGCTGCATTTGGAGGGGCTGACAATAACAGCACCTCGGCTGTGGGTGACGCGTCCGTAGCGAGACACAAAATGATGTGCCGCTATTGTAGCATCAGTCAGAACGTGGCATGACATTAGAGAGCTGTCAACAATGAACTTCTGAAATGCAAAGCATGATCCGTGGGGATACTGTGGCTACTGGAGAAAAAAAGGAAGCCTGCTGCATCAGGACCATGGACAGAGAACAGAGCGTTTATCTGTTCAGTAATAATGGCTTACATGTGCATCACTCATGCATTCGTTTTGGCTTCTATTTAGCTATTTAGCAGCACACAGACCTTTAACAAAAACCTACAACAGGCTGTTGATAATTTTGGAGGCACGTTCTGTAGGCCGAAGAGCCTACGGCTAAGAAAGCTTTCCCTAGTCATTTTAGTTTCTTTGAGTCTCCCTGATATTAATTGGGATCAGGGATATGAGATGCATGGGGCTTACCCTGCTTGTTGAAGCAGCCGTATCTTCTGTCCACGCATCTTCTGTCCACATCTACTGTCCATCTTCTGTCCACTTTTTTTGTGTCCACTCTGTCCGCATCTTCTGTCTACAGCCGCATCTTCTGTCCACTCAAGGCCTGCTATGTCAAGCCAGGCTACACTGTACATCACTTCGTATTTAAAAGGGAAGATTATCACAGAAAATTACTGAAATGATAGTAAAGAACATGAGTAGAATAATGCATTGTAGAAAATCTTGGCTTGAATAATGTGTCAATCCAAATATCCAATCGTTGCTGACCAATGCAAATCACTACATCAGCAGTAAAAAAAAATGTGTAAAAATGCCTCGATCTCTCCCTCTATTATTTTCCACGAGTCATGATGACAGTAGATTAGGTCAGGGATCATCAACGAGAGGCTATGTGTTCTATGGAATATAATGAACGACGTGGAAGGTGTGTTCCACGACGCGCTAGTGGAGTGGAACTGACCTTCCACGGAGTTGCATTATTATCCAGAGAACACATAGAGCCCGGAGTTGATTATTCATTTTATACTATGGCTATAATTTAACACATTTGCCACTACTAATGTGTTCATTTGCCGGTAGAAATATATTCAATATCCACTAAACAAGTAGCTAGCAAGATTACTATTGTCACGGGAGTCGCAGTGATTGGACCAAAATGCAGCAGGGATGTGAATGCTCATTTTCTTCTTTATTAAAAGAATGAACACTGAACAAAAAGAACGACGAAAACAGTCCTGTCAGGCACACAGCTAAACAAGAAACAACTACCCACAAAAACCATGAAAAAACACCCCTATTAAATAGGACCTTCAATTAGAGACAAGAGGAACAGCTGCCTCCAATTGAAGGTCAACCCAATAAACTACACATAGAAATAGAAAGACTAGAACGAACATAGAAATATACTAACATAGAACATTGCCCAACAAACCCCGAAACACATTAAACAAACACCCCCTGCCACGTCCTGACCAAACTACAATAACAAATAACCTCTTTACTGGTCAGGACGTGACAACTATATACAGTAGTTGCCGTGGTAACCAAACAAACAGACTTGCTCGTTAGGCTAACCAAACTATCAGTCCTAGCTTGCTATTATGAAAATCGAATTCAACAATACCAATACTGTTTTTAATTCGTCTTTTGCGTTCAAAAGCAACTCAAACAAAATATGTAAAAATGAGCTATAGTAATTTCATTTTACCGTGCAAATATACTACACCGGCTCTGACGGTCGTCGGATGTGGCAGGGCCTACAAACCATTACAGACTACAAAGGGAAGCACAGCCGAGAGCTGCCCAGTGACAAGAGCCTACCAGACGAGCTAAACTACTTCTGTGCTCGCTTCGAGACAAATAACACTGACACATGCATGGGAGCACCAACTGTTCCGGAAGACTGTGTGATCACGCTCTCCACAGACGATGTGAGTAAGACCTTTAAACAGGTCAACATTCACAAGGCCACAGGGCCAGACGGATTACCAGGACGTGTACTGGAGCATGCGCTGACCAACTGGCAAGTGTCTTCACTAAAATGTTCAACCTCTCCCTGTCCGAGTCTGTAATACCAACATGTTTTAAGCAGACCACCACAATCCCTGTGGATCGTAACCTGCCTAAACGACTACCAACCCGTAGCACTCACGTCTGTAGCCATGAAGTGCTTTGAAAGGCTGGTCATGGCTCACATCAACACCATCATCCCAGAAACCCTAGACTCACTCAAATTTGCATACCGCCCCAACAGATCCACAGATGATGCAATCTCCATTGCACTTCACACTGCCCTTTCCCACCTGGACAAAAGGAACACCTATGTGAGAATGCTGTTCATTGACTACAGCTCAGCGTTCAATACCATAGTGCCCTCAAAGCTCATCAATAAGCTAAGGACCCTGGGACTAAACACCTCCCTCTGCAACTGGATCCTGGACTTCCTGATGGGCCGCCCCCAGGTGGAAAGAGTAGGTAACAACACATCCGCCACGCTGATCCTCAACACAGGGGCCCCTCAGGGATGCGTGCTCTTGTACTCCCTGTTCACTCAGGACTGCACGGCCAGGCACAACTCCAACACCATCATTACATTTGCTGATGACACAACAGTGGTAGGCCTGATCACCGACAACGATGAGACAGCCTATAGGGAGGAAATCAGAGACCTGGCCGTGTTGTGGATGACACAAGTAATCAGAAGGTTACATACAGTTATGTTGTCATTAAAACTCATTTTTCAACCACTCCACAAATTTCTTGTCAACAAACTATAGTTTTGGCAAGTCGGTTAGGACATCTACTTTGTCCATGACACAAGTAATTTTTCAGATTATTTCACTTATAATTCACTGTATCACAATTCCAGTGGGTCAGAAGTTTACATACACTAAGTTGACAGTGCCTTTAAACAGCTTGGAAAATTCCAGAAAATGATGTCATGGCTTTAGAAGCTTCTGATAGTCTAATTGACATCAATTCAGTCAATTGGAGGTGTACCTGTGGATGTATTTCAAGGCCTACCTTCAAACTCAGTGCCTTTTTACTTGACATCATGGGAAAATCTAAAGAAATCAACCAAGACCTCAGAAAAAGAAAAAATGGTAGACCTCCACAAGTCTGGTTCATCCTTGGGAGCAATTTCCAAATGCATGAAGGTACCACGTTCATCTGTACAAACAATAGTACGCAAGTATAGACACCATGGGACCATGCAGCCGTCATACCGCTCAGGAAGGAGATGCGTTCTGTCTCCTAGAGATGAATGTACTTTGGTGCGAAAAGTGCAAATCAATCCCAGAACAACAGCAAAGTACTCTGTGAAGATGCTGGAGGAAACAGGTGCAAAAGTATCTATATTCACAGTAAACAGTAAAACGAGTCGCCATGAAAAAGCCAGACTATGGTTTGCAACTGCATATGGTGACAAAGATCATACTTTTTGGAGAAATGTCCTCCGGTCTGATGAAACAAAAATATAACTGTTTGGCCATTGTTATGTTTGGAGGGAAAGGGGGAGGCTTGCAAGCCGAAGGACACCATCCCAACCGTGAAGCACGGCAGCATCAGGTGGCAGCATCAGGTGGCAGCATCAGGAAGGAAAATTATGTGGATATATTGAAGCAACATCTCAAGACATCAGTCAGGAAGTTAAAGCTTGGTCGCAAATGGGTCTTTCAAATGGACAATTACCCCAAGCATACTTCCAAAGTTGTGGCAAAATGGCTTAAGGACAACAAAGTCAAGGTATTGGAGTGGCCATCACAAAGCCCTGACCTCAATCCCATAGAATATTTGTGGGCAAAACTGAAAAAGTGTGTGCGAGCAAGGTGGCCTACAAACCTGACTCAGTTACACCAGCTCTGTCAGGAGGAATGGGCCAAAATTCACCCAACTTATTGTGGGAAGCTTGTGGAAGGCTACTCAAAACGTTTGACCCAAGTTAAACAATTTAAAGGCAATGCTACCAAATACTAATTGAGTGTATGTAAACTTCTGACCCACTGGGAATGTGATGAAAGAAATAAAACTGAAATAAATTCTGTCTGCTATTATTCTGACATTTCACATTCTTAAAATAAAGTGGTGATCGTAACTGACCTAAGACAGGGATTTTTTACTAGGATTAAATGTCAGGAATTGTGAAAAACATAGTTTAAATGTATTTGTGTAAGGTGTATGGAAACTTCCGACTTCAACTGTACATACTACCTCAAATAACCGGTGCCCCCACACATTGACTCTGTATCGGTACCCCCATGTATATAGTCTCACTATTGTTATTTCACTGCTGCTCTTTAATTACTTGTTACTTTTGTCTCTTCTTCTCATCCGTATTTTGTTTAAACTGCATTGTTGGTTAGGGGCTCGCAAGTAAGCATTTCACTGTTGTATTCGGCGCATGTGACTAATACAATTTGATTTGATTATAGGGAAATGATGCCCGTTCTCCCTGTATGTATGCAATAATTATTTTGATTCCAAATGCATTTTTCATTTGCATGAGTGTACGGTTCATATACAGTCATTGGTACAGTCTGAAAGCTGATCCAAGACCAGCGCTAGGCGCAAATCACATCACTTCTCTACTTTCCGCTCCTGTTGTTTACAAGAGGGGATCTCTGGGAAGTGGTGCTCATGGCAACCAGCATAAACACTTTTCAGTAGCTACGTTTTCGCTGCTTGTACAAAACGGGGCGCAAAGGGCAAGGATCGTTGTTGTCATGGCGTTCTGTAAGGACCAATACTATGAAAGAATTGGATCCATTCAACAAAGCATGCACGAAAGGTAAGATTTTAACCCGTTTTCCTTTTGGCGCCAGGCCCCTTTGACACCACGAGTTTGAGTTGTGCACTCTCCCGACACTGCTGCTGCCTTTCACGCCATGTGTCACTGGATAAAGTGGCTAGCTAACTAACCATTAGCAACGGCTAACTAGCTAGCAAGATTGACACGCTAGCAAGCAACTATGCCTTGAAAAAGACGTGTAAGTAACCTCAATGTATTATTTTAACAATAACTATTGCATATTTTCGTTATGCTAGCTAACTTTAGCTAACCAACTTAGTAGGGGGTTTACACCAACAGCAAACTAACGACGTTAGCTAGCTTGATAGGGCTAGCTTAGCGTTAAATAGCTACTGTTACTCATGTCACTGTGTATGCAATACCGGTTTCATACGAACTGGTAAAACATGTCATTCTTACCAGAACTGCAGCAACGTTAGATAAGGCTACTAATCAGTAGTTTAATAATTAGCTAGTGACTGTAGCTAGCTAACTATGATAAAGTTGACGGTTACTGTACGTTTAGCTCCGTGCACGACCATCTGGACGTTTTTACTCACAGAACACCACTATTGTGGGCGTGCATGGGGCTGCTGAAGCTAGTATGTTATGGGGACACGTCTTTGTTTGTTGCCTATAACAGTTTTTATTCGTATGATGCAAAGATATTTTTTTTCTATGTAGCCAACATCTGTTTCATCTATTCCTGTAGGGAAAAGAGGAGACTTGAGTTGGAGAGGGAGTTGTTTGCTTACTGCAGATCTGACAAGAGAGGGTAAGTGGGTCCCAACAATTAACAATGTAGCTCGTTAGCTAGCAGTTTAGCTTTATGTGCATTGTTTATCAAACCCTTAATCATAATAACAGTTCACTCATTAGCTATCCAGTTATTACTTTTCATCCCAAATTGTTCTATTTCCTTTATGTGGGTACAGCACACGGTTTATTCCAGGGTAACGATGAGCAATAACCTGTGTAGGCATGACATTGTAGTGGTTATGTAAGTACAGACAGTTGGACTACATAGTACCACTGTTATTAGGCTATACTAGTATGCTAGTTATTTCACTGGTAGTCACTCAGGTATGAATTAGGCCTATATAATGTAAAGTGTTTTTTTATATACAAAAAAAATGTTTTATACTGTACACTGAAGTTCTAAACTGTTCAGCTACTAATGAGGAATGCCAGTGAAAACAAAACATAGAGATAGGCCTACTCTATAGTCCAGTGTTTCCCCTAGGATATTTTTCAGCAGCAGTGGCAAAGGTAGCGGGGGAATATTTTTTTGGGGGGTGGAACGACTGTCAGAAGGTCACTTCTGGTGACTTTTTAAAGGACATTCTACTCCAAAATGAATGAAAATGTAAGTATGTTGACACCATCTGAAATATAATTTTCCCTTTATTAACCTGTAGCCCAATTGATGCAGCATTGGTGCGGCAGGTAGCCTAGTGGTTAGAGCGTTGGACTAGTAACCGAAAGGTTGCAAGATCAAATCCCCGAGCTGACAAGGTAAAATCTGTCGTTCTGCCCCTGAACAAGGCAGTTAACCCACTGTTCTTGGTTAAGAATTTGTTCTTAACCAACTTGCCTAGTTAAATAAAGGTAAAATAAATAGTGGTGCTAGGTGATAAGAGGGGAAAAGAGACTAGAGTGCAAATTTAAATAAATGGGCTGAAGCATGGGGTTTCCCATCTGCATTTACCTAATTGAAAACCCCCAAAATACTCTGAATGCATCAAATGCTACAAATATACTGTACATTGTAACTTGTCACTCTGATCTTAAAGGCATGTCTTGGCAGAAATATTTAAAGCTGGAGTTCTTAATGATGAAATTGCCACGTCCGTTTGCGAAATTACAACAACAAAGACGTTACTGCAAACAACGAACACTGTTTTTTCCCTAAGACATAATTTTATGCTTGATAGAACAGCAGATGATGTACTGCAAATGTTCTTGTCACGCCGGGCGACGTCTGCATCGTAAGAAAAAACAATAGCAACGGCTGCGGTGGCGGATAGTGGCACTTTTTCCTCTACTGCACATTCCATCTTAAAAATAATAATATTTTAATTGGGGGGAGAGTGGCAGGGTGCCGCAGCTAAATTAATATAGGGGAAACACTGCCGTAGTAACCATTTCATTAGAATAATGTGTGGAAGAATAGTACTGCACATCTGGCTTTTATTTGCAAGAGTGTCCTTAAATAAATACATCTCTTTATTGCCTTAAGTTCTCAGATAAAGTGTGCCACACTCCGTGGTTATCTCAAGGAAATCCGTGAGAGAGAAAAACAAGCGAAAATTCGAAACTTTGAGCTCCTGAGAGATGTGGAGTGCATTGAAATGAGCATGAAGGAGCACTGTCCTGACCGTAACCCTCTGGATGAACACAAGGTAAGACTGGGACACTGCAGTGCCAGTGTCTCATCTGTTCAGTGTGTAGCCACAGCTGCAGAGTTGATATTAGGCATTGTGAATTTAAAAGGTTTATGATTCTCTGCAAACGGTACCACATTTTACATGATTGAGATGGAGAGCACATTTTATACTCTTTTTACATGATTCAGTAAAGATCACTGTACAGTAAACCTATGGTTGACGCTCATGCTCTATTGTCCCTTATGTACTGAAGAATAGTTCATGTGAGTGTGGGATCATGATTTACAAGGCCATTTCACAACACAAAAATGTTTTGGAATTTCAAAAATATGATGCACGCACTTCAATGATGTTCTTATTGTCAATTGCCTTAGTATCATGCTCTAATTGCCGTACACTGTAGGGATATTTACACTCATTTGCTTGATGTAACAATAGTAAACACTCGAACACTGCAGTTTATCACTGCAGGCAAATGAGCAAGAGAAAACAATGAACGAGTCAGATTATCGCTTAACTCAACAACAGTGCTCTACAGCTTAATATCAAATTAACAAAATTGGTTAATTATGACTCGCTAAATTAATTGCCCAATATTGAGACAGTGAAGTGCTCCAGAGGTTTATTTTCCCCCTCAAGCAGTTGCTTTGTTTATTTTTTAATGCTTTATGATTCATAAATGTTTGTAGTTGATTTTTAGAAATCATTTTCTGTTGTTACGTTGTTTCATTCATCTTCCCGTTACAAGTGTGCTATGGCTTAATTGTCAAGCAGTCAAACAACTGTGAAAAGGTACCTTTAATATTCAAGTGTAGATATTTTGTAGACTAAGTCACTATTTGTTTTTTGTTTAGATATTTCAGCCTAGTTCTCCAGTACAATACAGTACGACCACACACACATGCATACAAATGATGCTGACCGTAATCATAATCATTTGTGACTTCATTGTTGATATCAGTCGCTGTAGAATCAGTGCAAATAGATAACAAGTGTATTTAGTAATTTTGATAAACAAAAGTAGCTTTTTTTGTGTGCAATTGGTATTGTTTTGACGAAAAGGCCTGGGATGTTGGAGTTAATCCCAGTGCCCTTAACTGCACCATTAGACTGTTTAATTGGAGTTGGGATTAGGGCAGTCAGTCTGGCTACTCAGATGATTAAGAGTGTTGCAGGCACCATGGAGGACACTCACTGGGGAATACCCGTGGTGACTAACTCTCATGTTTGGACACTTTGGATTTCACCAGCTCCTGTCGTCTATGTTTGTAAATGTGTTTGCAGAACATGTTTAACGCGGTTTTATCACACTGAAGAAACATCCTATGTATACAATTACCAAGATAATGACATGTTCATTATGTAGATTTTTCTGATAAGGACAATGTCCAATGATGTATCCCTTTTTTTTTGACTCATTGAAAAACGGTACAATAGATCTAGAATTATAGATCACTTTGAAAAGGGACATTTGCTAAATTAATTGTGCTGTACTGTCTGTATTTTTCCTGAATTTCACAGGTTGAATGCTTGAATAGAATTTCCAGATTTATGGCAGCAAGGCAGAAGAAAGAAGAGACAAATCTTAAAATAGACAAGGTAATAATAATAATTAAGAGTCTCTTGAAATTACAAAAAAAAGTAAATTAGAAGATAGATGTAAGCCTAACCTTTGATTAGAATAAATGTACACATTTTTGAAAGAACATGCATGACTTGCAACTAAGCTACTGGTATGTTTCATTCTGGCTGTAGTAGTAGTCTACAATTTGTTAATGCAGGTTGCCCTATGTTTTGTACAGTTCATTTTATATAAGGGTCATTTATATGATAAAAAAGTTATACAGTCTAAAATAGTCTTTGGGAAATGCGTACCATGTATAATGCAATTCATATATTTTAGAATTCCAGAAGATTTGGGCAAAAATATTTGACTCGCATAGTATTCTCTTCTTATGGCAAATCTCTTTTTTTTTGTAAGGATAATGCCAATCTTAGCTCTATCAAACTGTGTTTTCAGCTTTGGAACAACAAAGAAAAGTAGACATTATGCAGAGCAAATCTGTAGAGCAGTATACATTTTAACTGTGTCTGTAATAATGCAGGTGTCTAATCCTGGCTGGTGCATCTGTACAAGCGATGTAGTTCAAGCCTATAGCTGCTTCTTCCTTCACTTAACGCAGTTAAAGCTCTTTTAGATGAAATGTCTAAGACATCTCATAATAACTTGGAGCATGCTGTCTAGAGCAGTCACTTGTGACTGTGTGCACAACTCCCCCCCCTCAGCTTGGCGATATTGTAATGAGCAAAATGGTACCGTCACTCCATTATGCATACAAGCCATTGCTGGCAGTGTGCATGTCCCTCAGGCTACAGCATTCATTAAGGGAAGCTTACCGGGCTGAAAGCTGGAGACAGATGATAACGGGATATGATTTTCATATTTAATACATTCCTTGGAAGAGCACGCGCGTGCCACAGATTGATAGAAGAATCAATTGCTACTTTAGTGAAACACTTTCTACTTTGCCCTGCAGCTACCGATGGAATCACTCAGCCAAGAAATTAACTTTTCCTATTTTTTACCTACTTTGTGGATCTGCTGGGCAGAGCTGCATGGTTTACAGTGAATGTTATTAAGCAGCTAACTGTTTGGTATTTAAGACTCTTATCAGAAAAGAAACAGAAGCCATACTTTTTGTTATTATGTTTGGAGGAAGGTTTTTTAGCTTTCTCTCCGACCCCCTTCGTGCCATAGCAGACATGAATCACAACTTGTACAGAGGATTGCTTATAAGATTAGAAGTTAAAACATTGATCGTGTAACATTCTTCTGAAAGAGGGTTTGGAAATAAATATGACCTTGACTCAAATAAACAGCGTTTTTAACAGAAAAAGTGATCCTTTTAAAACACTCCGCTGTTTGTTTTTGAAGAAAAAGCCCCTATAACCTAATTTGCAAGTGTTGCATTTTTAGGAGAAAAACATAATTATAGAAGCAGAAAATTGTAGGAGCAATATTATACCAACACCAACTTGAAATGTCTCTGCTGCTTGTGGCTGAAGGGTATCCTTGACCATTTCATGCTATTTTGCCAATCTTGTCTATGGTATGTCGTGTTATTATGGTTACATATGAATTGAAGTACCATTGTCTTTCGAATTTTCATTGCTCAAATTGGAATGTGGACTGTGACGAGATATTTTTGCTCTTGGGGATATTATTTGAGCATAATGATATGAATTAGCAGTCAATTTAACTGGAGTTACACAATACACCCCTAGAACTGATCTCCAAAATGCATTGCTTTTGATAAGCATTTTGCTATTTGACATTGAGTAACCGTGAATGGGTTACCTTTTTTTATTGTTTCCTGTTTTTCAGGGAGATTTGTTGAATTGCCATCCTCAGGGTGAGTCCCCCTTACCACAGGCCAGGGGTTTACGCCAACCATCTGTAATCTTCATGGGTCGCCAGACCTCCAGAAGTTCCGCGGCTGAAGATGCCACCACAAGTATACACTTACGACAAGCGGAGCGTCATTCGCCAGATCATCTCTCACATGCCTCGGAATGCCTGCAAAGTGGCCTTTTGAATGACTCCAAAGTTTCCAGAGAGGTCGTTGCCGAGAGCGGAGCGTCTTTATCAGTTGACATTTCAGGCTCAAACGATTCCCCCGACGGCTGTAATTTGTGTGACAAACATGAAAGGACGGCGGCAGTGGTTCCATCTGTTCGTACCTTAACAGCCAGCGCCGGCGTGCCTTTTAGAGGTGATGAACAACTGACTTCACCTCGAGTGACCTTGACGAGGCCTGAGAAGAATAGCCCATCGCCCAACACTATCAGCCATATGTGGGACAGGAATTCACCTGCAGAATACACTCGGGGTAGAGGGTCTGGTCATCAGGAGAGCATAAAAGAAGGTTTGGAGAGAGTTCTGCAAAGATCACCGCCTCAAACTGACTTGGGAAAAGAATCTCAAGATGTGCCAGGTTGGTGATCTTATTACTGAAAGATATTGCATGCCAGAAGATATACAGACTGTATGTTGTACGTTGTTTGACTGTACTAGCTAGTACTTTATTCCTTAGCAATTGGATTGAAACGTGTTCCTTTTAAGGAATTGCTGAAATGCCTATATTTTGACTTTATAATGCTACATATACACAGTGATTGAAATAGCCTGTTGTGTATGTGTTTTCAGAGAAGAGTGAAACCCTCAGTAGATCCAGTTCCAGTATGGAGCTGTCAGTGACCAGCAGTGGTAGTGACCTGTCTATCTCCCTGACTGAGTCTGACCTGGCTGAGCTACCAAAGGTGCCAGAGGGTGTAGTCCATGTAGACAGCCACACCAGGAGGACAGACAGCCCACCACAGAGGAGTGCTATTCCACCCAGCGAGAGGGAGCTCCGCAGCGCCAGTGTTCACAGTCAATCACTGGACACTCCAGAGCCTAGGAACAGACCAGAATCACGTAGCGAATCCACGTCTCCAGAAATCCCATTGAAAAGGTAGGAGTTCGTTATGTACTTTACATTTCGGTCTCAGTGAAGTGTTGCACTGCACTGGAAAGAGCTGTCTATTCATTTGGTGACATTCAATTAAGCCCTTATGTCAGCCATCATAACAAACACAGTTCTTTTTAATTTTGTAAACATTTTTTCTACATTTTCCTCTCAGCCTATCTGTTTAATTCAGTTTTATTGTTGAGTAAATTAAACATAGGGGCATGCTAAAGCAGCGAGGCTACAGCTCTACATGAGCATGTTCCAGAGTGGCCAAGCTGAACAGGGCTGCAGGATAACTAGGCTGTACTGGGGATTCTGCTCAAGACAGTTGAATTGAGCCACATCTGTAGCCGTCAGAGAGGATGGTGGGAGTCCCGCTCCACACGACCCACCGCACTCACTGCTTCTCAGCAGCAGCCGCTTTAGCCTCAGTGCACCTTATAGGGAGGGTTTAGGACCCGTGACAAACATTATTGCCATAATCCAAGATAATACTGTGACAGAGCAATTTTCTGCTTGGGAGACCTCAGGAAGTCTCAGTGGAGGAGGACATTTGTGGCTCCATTGAGTGTTCTGGAGGGTGGGCATGTGGACAGGCACTCACACTAAGAAATCCAGCGCTTGGTGTCCTCTGATTTTAAGGATTGCTTGTGATGGCTTGCACAGTGAAGGGAGTGACAATTTCTGTCCCTCAATCCAGATCTTTACTGTCCTCTGAAAAAAGTCAGATTGCAGGCTATAGACGTAGCTGTAATATGCATCTTTCCTCTATGTGTTACAATAATTCTCAGTATATGTGTTGGTAGACAAGTAACTGTTTGGGGGTGAAACTCAAAGGTATTTCTTAGAAGTAACTGTAGCTTGTCTGTGATTTAGATTTTGCAATGCATGGGTGAATATTCCTCAATGCATAGGCCTCACCTTCCAGTTGTACATGTGTATTGTACAAATGTTTTCCAAGGCCACAAAAATACCACTTTTTTTTTACAGTCCAAACTATTTTAACATTTGATCTGCTACACATTTTTTTTTTTTTGTTTGCTTGGTATCAGGGTTGAAGTTTGACATGGAATGAAAATAAAACAGACAAATTATTGTACTTAGAACCTGAACAATGAATGTTTTTGTTTAGGTGTTGTGTACTCTATTTAAATGTTCCACTGTGCCCTTTAGAGAAGCTGTAGAGTGGTTGGTTGTGGCGGTGATGGGGAGGGGAGAATCTGAGCTCTCCATTGTTAACATGGAGTCCTGTGTATGAGGGGGGGAAACAAAGCTTTGATCAGAGCAGCCTGTCTCCAGTGCCACGCGGCCTCACTCAACGTCAAGGTTAGAGTTTATATCGCTTTTCCCATTCAGCTCCCAGGCAGGAAAACAAGCGTTGGCAATTCATTCCATTATTCCATTATATTTCCCCCTGGTGTGACCTGGGTGAGGGAGTAGAGAACAGAAACCCTCTTGGGTTTTCTTTAGTGCTCATCGTAATGGCTGGAGTCTTTCACAGGGATGCAGTGTTTGTTTATTTAGGATCCCCATTAGCTTTTGCAGAAGCAGCAGCTATTCTTTCTTGGGTCCACACAAAACATGAAAACATGAAGTAAAAAAAAAAACACTGATACAGTGATAGTGAAATGCTTACCTGTAAGCTCTCTTTAGTGCAGTAAAATTATCTTAATATTAACAAATAAGTAATAAAAAGTAGTTTAAAAAAAAGAATGATGATGATGGAAATATGTACATAATTAGAAGATACTGTGTAATGTCTCTTGTGGTGACTGGGAATTACTTGTATTATGTTGTTGTTTAGACAACTACGTCATGGCTGTGTCAGCTGTGAGATGATTTTAGAAGACAAAACATGTGGAGGGTCTGTAGCTATATGAAGTGTCTGAGTACGAACCCCCTTAATCAAGGGCATTACTTAGAAATAGTTCCAAACGGACAAAGGCTGTCTGGATTGTACTGGTTAGTCTGAATTGACTGGTTATTGTGTACTCTCACATACAACCGTTTAATAGTCAGAATTATTGTACAGTGTTACTTGTTTTACCAGGTCTCTCCATTTGATACAACTATTAGTATTTTCCAGCATTTTCCCTTTTTTTTGTGTGTGTGAAAGAAATGCCCTGAAAGTGATCTGACACCAATCACTCATGTTGAGACCATTACATTTAGGAAATCATGTTGAAATGTCCACTGTACACAGTGTCAGTGTTATATCGCTCGCCAGAGGCTGACCCCCTTCCATCCCTACTAATAATACACTCCTGATGATGTCGAGACTCAGACACACACAGCAACACCAAACGTGTGGTATGAGACCTCGCGATGAAGCCCTCGCAACAATACGGAGAGGTTTGGTGCACA
This sequence comes from Salmo salar, assembly GCF_965601325.2. Lineage (NCBI taxonomy): Eukaryota > Metazoa > Chordata > Actinopteri > Salmoniformes > Salmonidae > Salmo > Salmo salar. The sequence continues at coordinate 17,904,241 of NC_138299.1, read as the reverse complement.
CAACTAATTCCCTTTTTTGTAAAAAGATCCCTTTTTTGAAGAGCACTGACAAATAAAATGTAGAGAAAGTTGATGACGATTTCAAGGCCCACGCTGACGGGAGGGAAAAAGGCAGAGCTTTTACCCATGCTACTTCAGCTGCATTGAAGAGGACTTAGCGCAGATGGATGGTGCACTACATGTCATGGATATAATTCAAGCTGCCAGCTTAATCAGGATGTTACCAGGAAACAACCTGCAAAAGGGAAGGAGCAATTGTTTGCTGACCTCTAACCCCGGAGCCCATTATAGATTGTCATACATTGTTTTTGCCCCTTTTATGTTGGGGGGCTCAGGATCTTGGCTGGGGTTTCTGGGGAATTCAATGAGGGCCACCCAGAGCTTAATGCTCAAGAAAGAGATGGATTCCCCAAATCCACATGCGTTAGGCACCCATTTCTCATTTTACAGCCTCACATGGCCAGATTAAAGTGTAAATCTCTCACCAAAAGAAATCATCTTGGGTTTTTTCTTGTTGGGCTATGTTAGCTGTCCGAATATGGATGAAATTATTGTTTTTCTATCATCATTTCCAGGCCCCTGTTATATTGAAATGAGACAAGGACAGTTTTGTTCTATGCTCCTAATCCCTCAGTTTATTAGCTGTCTACCCAGTGCTGAGGCACTTTATTTTCCTGCCTGGTATTCACTCCGCATCAATTGACATTGAATTGAATGGTTGAAGGCCCATCTCTGACATTGGTTAACATGTCAATCAATACAAATGCTACCATTGTGCCTTGACCTCTTAAACACACACAGAGAGAGGAAAAATCTGTAAATACATATGGTTCAAATCCAGTCAGACATTTTGTTTCTGTGTCTTCATATATATGTTCTTTCAGGCTGTCCATGGAGGGATTCTTCCATCTACTGGAGAGCATCGAAGAACGATTCCACAGAGGAGAAAGAAATGTGTACTGCGTCTCGTCACTTGGCGATAGCAAACGCAATAAAGTGATCAGGTAAGCTCTTTCCGTATTTAGAAACGATATTGGTCTTTGTCTTGAGTTTGGCTGCAATTATTTTCATTATCAACCAGTGTTCATGGATCTGGGGAAAATGTATTAACCTGCCGCCAAGGGCTCTCACTTTAAATTAAGTGTCATCACTTGGCACCAACAATGCTCTTGCAGCACATCTTGGTTTCTAAGGGTTTTTCAAAGACACCGGATTGTCATAGTAACCGCACTTTGCTGCTGAATTATGGTCCTCCTGGCATTTGGGAGTCATTGAAATTCACTGGCTATGTGTCATTTGAAACGAAAGTCACCACTTTTCTAAATATATAAAATGTTTGTACAAGAGGATGAAGATACAAATGTTTTATTATCAATAAGTGTTTGCAATAGAATAGCAGGGAAGGAAATAACATTCCCAACTTCTTGCCTTTTTGCCAGAATGATCAGAACTACTGTCACCTAGTTGTCAGACAGTGAATTGTGTGTGTTGGTCTCCTGCTGTGGCCTTTGCCATGTGTTTGTGGCTTGTGTGTGTTGTGGCTCATCCCTAACATGGGGTGTACTGAGAGCAGCTGCTGTGCTCTATACTCCTGACCTGTGGGCTGCTGGGCTGAGCCCCGGGTTCCATGGCGATGGCTCACTCCGCTCTATATATTCGTCAGCCTTTGTAACGCCAGGGCAGGCTTGAATGGAGAGGACCTTGATGCATGTGGAGCAGTCGTCCTTCACCAGCTTCAGAGGTTGTCATGGACCATGTCAATGGGTTGCCTGTTACCCGAAGAGCTAGTTAGCTCCAACTGGTCCACCACCGAGCCCAGGAAAATAAGGTAAAGCTTCTTTGAACTCTGCACCAGATAAGTCTTTTTTTGTTTGTTGATGTCACTGTTTTGAAAATTGGATTTATCATTTGATGCATTTCTTTTCAATCGTATATAGAAGTGTGTGATAGGTGAGGTGGTTATAATGATCTTCAGGTTCATGCTGGTCAGTAATGTTATGACCCTTTGAAATTGAGCCTTCATGTACAGAATGTTTATTTTCTCCTTTGCGTCCTTTTCTTTTCTAGAGAGAATTATTAATTGCTTTTGATATTATTTTGGGATAATTACTTGATAATTATTTAAGACAGCATGTATGTGCTGTAAAAACCCAGGTAGAAAAATGCTTCAATTGGTCTTGTGTTGCTGCTTCAGGGTCCCTTAGTGTTATATTTGCTAAATATTCCATCAAGTCTGAGTGAGTCAAGACGGGAACATTTTCAACTCTGCTCCTGTAATAAATGTGAGCTATAATGGAGTCATTGAGCAGAGATATCAGTGCTCTAAAAGTGACTGAGTCCAATAGACAATCTCACCGTCCAAATGAAAAGTGAACCGATTCAAAGATGAATTCCACTTTTCAGACAAAGAGCAGATTAGTTCCTGTGCATTTTTCTTGAAGGTTTGATTGGAGTTCAGAGGAGAGGGGAAGCACATATTTAGAACAGGTTGAGATTGAATTGAATGTCCGTGAACACATCTCCATCCTCCACAAATGTAAAGGTCATTTGTGTTACCTCAAGCAGTAACTCTGTGTGTGAATGTCATGAGCAAATGAAATGCCCTATCTGTGACTGGTTTCTTTTGATAATGAGGAGCTCCATTTTGAACCATAGCTCCAAGCTGTGCTATGCCTGAATACCTCATTGTATTCAGGCAAAAAGAAAGTGTCTTGAGATACAGTATCTTTTATACCCTACTGTGGTCGCTTGACCTTTTCTCAGTATGTAGCCAACTTATGTGTCATTAGGTTAATTTCAATTCACAAATATAAAATAAGTCAACTTTGGTCAATATATCAAGATGTCAAACTACGGTACCTTTTCTTTAGGCGTACCATGTGTGTTTCTTTCCATATACAAATTTTGAGAACGTTTTTTTTCTTCTCACCGTTACATGCATGAATGACCCAACTCCATAATGGTTTATATTTGAAGTGTTTACACTATATAGATGGACAGTATAAGTATAAATGCATTCTCTCGCTGTAATGAAAGATGTTGAATCTTACTGTGGTAAGATACAAGCCTGTGATCCTCGCTCACGGTACTGCGTGTCCTCCACGCTGCAGCTCCCGTCTCCCCTCTGATGCTGCTCCTCTGTGGGATCGCTGGTTCAAGCACGCCCTTCTGCTGAAGGACAACCGTGTCCTCACCCCCGAGCACCTCGTCCAGCTGTTCACTCCACTGCTGCTGCCATACAACGCCTCCTATAGTGCCAAGGTATGCATCTCACAATACACTTCAAAGTACAGTACCTTTTCCTACAGTACAAACTCTGTCATGCACAGGAAGCACATGTCATACATTACAAGGATATACTTATTTTATTATTATTTAGAATTTTTTTTACCCGCTTTTTCTATTTTCGATCTTGTCTCATCACTGCAAACTCCCCAACGGGCTCGGGAGCCGAAGGTTGCGTCATGCGTTCTCCGAAACATGACTCGCCAAACCGCGCTTCTTAACACCCGCCCTCTTCACCTTGAAGCCAGCTGCACCAATGTGTCGGAGGAAACACCGTTCGCCTGACAATCGAGGTCAGCCTGCAGGTGCCCGGCCCGCCACAAGGAGTCGCTAGAGCGCGATGAGCCAAGTAAAGCCCCCCCGGCCAAACCCTCCCCTAACCCGGACAACGCTGGGCCAATTGTGCGTCGCCCAATGGGACACCCGATCACGTCCAGTTGTGACCCGGGTCTGTAGTTCTGCCTCTAGCACTACGATGCAGAGTGCCTTAGATTGCTGCGCCACTCAGGAGACCCGGATAAAACATCTGTACAGACATACAGTACTACACCTCAGAGAACAAGATGTCATAGCAAGGGATCTCATAAGTTAGTTGTCTTTTAAAGATAGTAACTAGCCATTGTGTGGACATTCGATGTTAAGAAGGCAATAGCACTTTGTGTGTGTGTGAAATGTAGTGCTTCCCGTTCATCAGATTGCTACACAGGGTGACCTTGACCAAAAGGAAACTGTGACCCATGCGCTAATCGCAAATAACAGGCTCAGCCCAGACTCCTTTCATCCTGTGGCTTATTGTCCTGAAAAACACAGGCCTTTAATTTGTTATTAGCTGAAGTATTGCTGTGGCCCAGGCCCACGTGAATGAGGCAGCCATTAGACCTTCTTCACAACAGAGGTGGGAGTCTTTGAAATTCCCTACTCATTGACCTTGCAGCAGAGCATGCCCAATTAAACCGGCCATGAAATGACACAGACTGTTCACCAGGCCCACAGAGGCTGAAAGATTGAGATAAGAGTAAGGTACCATCATTGCAACTCATCTTCCTTCCTGAATCCTCTGTTGCTTTCTTTGTTTGTGTGCTCACGGTTGTCATTGTAAATTTGACACATGTACAGTTGAAGTCGGAAGTTTACATATACCTGAGCCAAATATATTTAAACTCAGTTTTTCACAATTCCTGACATTTAGTCCTCGTAACAATTCCCTGTCTTAGGTCCGTTAGGATCACCACTTTATTTTAAGAATGTGAAATGTCAGAATATTGGTAGAGAGAATGATTTATTTATTTCATTACATTCCCAGTGGGTCAGAAGTTACATACACTCAATTAGTATTGCCTTTAAATTGTTTAACTTGGGTCAAACGTTTTGAGTAGCCTTCCACAAGCTTCCCACAATAAGTTGGGTGAATTTTGGCTCATTCCTCCTGACAGAGCTGGTGTAACTGAGTCAGGTTTGTAGGCCTCCTTGCTCGCACACGCTTTTTCAGTTCTGCCCACAAATTTTCTATAGGATTGAGGTCAGGGCTTTGTGATGGCCACTCCAATACCTTGACTTTGTTGTCCTTAAGCCATTTTGCCACAACTTTGGAAGTATGCTTGGGGTCATTGTCCATTTGGAAGACCCATTTGCGACCAAGCTTTAACTTCCTGACTGATGTCTTGAGATGTTGCTTCAATATATCCACATAATTTTCCTACCTCATGATGCCATCTATTTTGTGAAGTGCACCAGTCCCTCCTGCAGCAAGCACCCCCACATCAGGATGATGCCACCCCCGCGCTTCACGGTTGGGATGGTGTTCTTCGGCTTACAAACCTCCCCCGTTTTCCTCCAAACATAACGATGGTCATTATGGCCAAACAGTTCTATTTTTGTTTCATCAGACCAGAGGACATTTCTCCAAAAAGTATGATCTTTGTCCCCATGTGCAGTTGCAAACCGTAGTCTGGCTTTTGTATGGCAGTTTTGGAGCAGTGGCTTCTTCCTTGCTGAGAGGCCTTTCAGGTTATGTCGATTATAGGACTTGTTTTACTGTGGATATAGGTACTTTTGTATCTGTTTCCTCCAGCATCTTCACAAAGTACTTTGTTGTTGTTCTGGGATTGATTTGCACTTTTCGCACCAAAGTACGTTAATCTCTAGGAGACAGAACGCGTCTCCTTCCTGAGCGGTATGACGGCTGTTTTTTCTGAGGTCTTTTCTGATTTCTTTTGATTTTCCCATGATGTCAAGCAAAGCAGCACTGAGTTTGAAGGTAGGCCTTGAAATACATCCACAGGTACACCTCCAATTGACTCAAATGTTGTCAATTAGCCTATCAGAAGCTTCTAAAGCCATGACATCATTTTCTGGAATTTTCCAAGCTGTTTAAAGGCACAGTCAACTTAGTGTATGTAAACTTCTGACCCACTGGAATTGTGATACAGTGAATTATAAGTGAAATAATCTGTAAACAATTGTTGGACAAATTACTTGCGTCATGCACAAAGTAGATCTCCTAACCGACTTGCCAAAACTATAGTTTGTTAACAAGAAATTTGTGGAGTGGTTGAAAAACGAGTTTCAATGACTCCAACGTAAGTGCATGTAAACGTCTGACTGTAACTGTATCACAAATCAATGAGTAGGTCTGTACAGATTAATCTCTTAACATTTGATGGAGTAGGGAATATTTGTTTATTTCTTTCTTCTTTTTTGAAACTGATTTATATTCAATCTTATTTGTGTCCAATCTCCTGAAAAGGCTGCTAGCATTTTAGCTCTGGTTCTTGCGAGGCTGTAGAGGCTCTTAAAAATATGAACTGACAAAGAGAAGAGAGGTGCCGCAATCCTGATCACCATGTCCAAGCGCATCAGGAAGAGCCTGAGTGTAAACCTCTCTCTCTCTCTCTCATTATCTCTCTCTCTCTCTCTCTCTCTCTCGCCCTTCTCTCTTTCTTTCTCTCGCCCTCTCTCACCCTCTCTCTCGCCCTCTCTCTCTCGCCCCCTCTCTCTCTCTCTCTCTCTCTCTCTCCTGCCCCCTCTCTCTCTCTCTCTCTCTCTCTCGCCCCCTCTCACAAACCCACACAACAGCTTATTCTCCCTCATTCTCACACACGAGCCCAAACAGAATTTCCATTCACGTCTTGCCACACAGCCTTCACCACTCTGTGACCAACGGGAGCATGCATCTCGCATGCACACTCAGAGACCCTTTGAATATTGAAGGGCCAACCGTTGCATTCATTGATATTTCAATTGCAGTGGTTTGTGAGAGCGCTCTCCACTATGTGGTGCATTTTGAATATAGTTAAAAAGAGAAATATCACGAGGAGGGATCAGGACATTTTTGGATTGTGAGTGTTGAGTAGGAAGAAAAGATCAGATTGGGTGTTTGTTCTCCTCTCAGGATATGAAAGCCTGTACACGCTATCAGTCTCCCGATGACCTGCCGATCACAACTAATATTGTACAGGTTTGTCTGTTTCTAAATCCTCCTGATCTTCCCCTTCATATTAACGCTCATTAAAAGTTGTGAACAGCCGTCTGAGCCGAGAGGCAGGCTTTGAAGACAAGAGAGGGCCTATTGCTCAGATGATGATGATGATGATGATGGCTGGTTTGATACGGTGAATGGAATCACCGTGTCCATCTCCCTCCTCCTCACATGGAGCAGCTCTTCTTAATTGTGTGTGTCCTCGTCTACCGGGAGATAAGTTGAGAGGAAGGAAGAGAGCAGTTTGTCTCAATCCTCTCCGCCAAGTGGAGATAACTTAACGCATTTCACGTTAAAGCGAGTATGATTGCGTTCTTTAGGCACTTGTCTAATCTCATGGATGAGAGGAGTGTGTGTGTGAGTGTGTGTGTGAGTGTGTGTGTGAGTGTGTGTGTGTGTGTGTGTGTGTGTGTGTGTGTGTGTGTGTGTGTGTGTGTGGGAGGGAGGGAGAGTAGAAAGAGAGGGAGAGCATAATCTCTTTTGCTTAAACCAGAGAGAATTTCTAGTTATTTTCTTTGTCACAGTCAGGATGTGTGCAGTACTCTGTGCCACAGCCAGGCCTGGGTACATTACTTGTTTAGTCATTAGGAGTTCAATTTGACACTCCCTTCACAATGTGGGAGCAGTGAGAATGTGGTTTTAATTTGCCATGGTTGCAGGCCAAAGTGCTGCTGAGGACACTTCTGTCCCGGTCCAGTGAGGAGTGCCCCTCGGTGGAGAGTGAGTCGTCATCCTGTGGCCTTCCCTCGTTTCTCAACGACAGCGTTGCGGAGGTCCAACCAGCCAGACCTTCTCAGGAGCACCGCGCCGCAGGGATGCAAGGTCATTATCCCTCTGTCACCATTTCTGTCTGGCCAGTTGGTAGCTAATGTGCTACTCCTTTGTAGTGATGCATCACTCTCCGGTTATGATAATGAACTGTATAACCAGCCTCAAGACTAAAACTAACGAGGGAAGTTGTGATTATGACCCTGTCCAATGATGCATATGTTTTTAGACTATCATTTTTTCAATCAGAAGTAATTTGCACATACTGCAACTTAAGTTTACACAACATTTCAAACTGAGAAAAGTCAGTAATTGCCCAGTGAGACAGAGAGGTTGGGATGTGAGCGTTTTGTAGAATGGTGCCATTTCTGTTAAGTATGAGCAATCGCTGCACTGAAAGGAAACTTCCCCCATATGACAAAGAATCACAACACTTTCACCATAGGCCTCTTTCTGAATCCCTGGCAGCCTCAGTCTTCATAGGGCCTTCTATTCAGACAAAGGGAAACCCAGAGTCCCAGCCTAGCCTCCCCCTGTCTCTGAGCTCTGTGTGGGCCTCCCTTTCTTACAGGACTACAAAGTGGTGAAGAGGACAGCCAAGACGAGAGCCCCGTGGAAAGTATTCCTATTAAAGGTAAAAAGGCAGTACCGAGCCTTGCATTCAGAGTTCTTGTGTGCCGTTTGTTTTCCTCCCACAGCAGCCGATAATGGGCTCTTTTTAAATGGATGGCTGTGGTAGGATGATCAAGGTGAATCTGGGGTCAAAGTCCCACCTGAAGAGCTGTGCAGTTCCTCTAATTATACTGGAGAAACAGTGCATGTTTTCAGCCGGCCAGAGCAGAGGCGAGGCCAAATTGATCATTCGCACCCGCATAATGCAGCTGTTTAATTGTCAGGACACCGGGGTGTAGCCAAAGATCTGTCATTGGTTCTCATTATCTTATAAACAATGCTGTGCAGCAGCAGACTTGAAAAGACTGGATCTGAAAGCGGCCTGTGTACTAGTCCACAGCCAGAATCTCAGAAATGTAAAATGATTTCTTATTACACTAGGCAATGGGATTTCCTACTGGGCATTTCATGTGTGGAACACCCCCAAGGACGCAGGACCACAGAACTAGCCCAGTTTCAACTCTCAACTAATTAAAAGCAAAATATTGTTTTGAAAAGAAAAATTGCCAGTCCAGTTGCATGGCTGGAGCCACTGCTGGGCAACCGAAGGTAATGAGTTAATAATGTGTGGCTGTAAATGCTCAAAGTGACATGCACTTGTTAGTCCGAGCAAACGATTTGACAGACAAGACAACTACAATGGACAGATACTTAGATATATTTGGCATACAAATGTTCCATTGTTTCATCATTTCTGGAAGGCCAAACATACATTTGTTGCCCACAGAGTTCAAAGGATTCTTGCCTATGGATAGCATGCTTGGATGTGTAAACTCGACCCCTGGCCTGAACTTGGATTAAAACGACCAGATGTAACGCTTTTATGTTTCGATTTACCGTCGTGTGTTAGTGTCATCAACTTGAGACAATTGGCCATTTATGACATACAGCTAGCTGCTCTATAGATTATAAAGCCTGTGTAGTTCTCAAATATCAGACCTAATCCACTGTATATGGAAGTAGTTAGTGTTTTATTGAAAGAAAATCTCTCTCTTCCGAGTTGGGGTGCCTGCCAACCTGATACAGAGATAAGGTGGAGGGTGATTATGGTGTCGTGGAAACTGTTACTCCCCTTGGTGTGTGTATGCACACTGCTTAAATACACAGCTTAGCCGGCCCTGCGCTGTGTTTTGACCCACCGTTCATCAGAAGGCCCAAAGAGCCAGCCATCGGAGCGTGTTGTCTCATCAAACACACAGCCTCTGAAAGTTGGAAACCTGGGCCTTGAGTCAATATTTAACTCTGACATTTTGTGTTTTTGGAACAGAGACAAAAGCATATCAGCTGCTTAAACAGTCTGCCACACAGGCGAGGCAGCAGAGCTCTGGAGACGAGGAGGATCTGTCAGGTAAGGGGAGACGGCGTCTGCACCACCCCACCCCTCCAGCGAGCCACCGTGGCCTAATCATCAGTCAACACTGCCCATATGTCTCACTGTTCTATAAAGAATTGGCACAAGTGTTATATAAAGAATACCACCATGTGTACAAGTTTTATTTTGTCGGTCTTCTGTGCTTTTCCTCTTCGTCTATTTACCTACATGTCAATACACAACATATATTAACGTGTAATTAGATGCACGTCAAAATGTTTGATCTGTCTTGTTTGCTCTTTAAGGAATAAATGATGGCTATGAAGAGAATACTGGGAGGGTTGAGCGCTCCTCTCATCAAGACCCTTACCCTTGGTAAGGACATTGTTCTTCTTCACTCCCTTTATGGAAATAGGCCACCAGACACCAAAGTGAATGATGTCCATTTGCATGTAGCTCTCATAATTCCCTGTTAATTTCCATTAGATCAAGGGGGCGCCACCCATTAACTTGTGCATGAAAAGAAAAGGCCAGACTGTTATCAAGCCTAAAGCCTGCTCTCACTATTTATTGGGTTTTTGTTAAAGGAGACTAGCTATAAAACCAGACCTTTGCCAACTAAACTAGTTTGGAAAATTAAATCCGGCCCCAAATGGTTTGTACTATGTGTACAAACTGTGTTTCAACAAATAGAAAATCAGAAACAACTGTTTTGAGAAGAAGACTTACAAGGATGAGTTTAAAGACGACACATCCCTTCATTTCCAGAGCTTCCCCACGTCCTGAATTGCATTTAGGCTGCTCAAATCAAAGCGTTGAGTGGTAGGAAAAGAACGTCTGAATAGCTGCATGTTTTTCACGCATTTGAATATCAACACGACTTCATCAAAATCTGCAATTGTAGGTCCTCAGAGCGGCTCTTCACCGGGAGCCCATTTGGGAAGGTAATGGCTGGGTAAACGTTATGAGGAATAATCTTCTCTGATTTCATGTGATTACTGGGCACCACGCTGACACAAGGGCCCAAAGTGTGCGTCTCCCTGGCCAGGCCAGCGGGTCTCTCAGTCTACCTATTAGCAGAGGGAAGGGCATAATGGCCCAGTTCTATTGAGGCGCTACTGTCTGCCAGTGCCAGCCCAATGACTATACCTCTTTAATAAACATGAGCCAATTTCAGACTCCAGACCCTCTGATCGCTCTGTCTCCACTGTCATTAAGGAGCATGGGAAGGCGATAAAACGCGAGGAAATGGAGAGAATCACACCGCTCTGATTGGCTACTGTGGCCGTGTTGGTCCTGTGCATAAATTATTGAAATGAGACTAATGACTAGTTTTGCATGCTTGACACCTAATCTGGTCAGGGGAGGAGTGATCTGTTGTAGAGCGACAGCTAAGAGCGGTCACCATCGTACCTCTTTCCTGCTCCTCTGTGATTTCCCCACCCCCGGATGCTTCCGTTTTAAGCATTCCACTTACCACAGTCACTTCTTGCGCTTTATTGCTTCTACAAGTGGTCTGGAAACCCTGCACTTGAACAGAAGCATAACACTGCAGCATGCTCTGCCATGTCTTTCTCTCTCTCACTCTATCTTAATGTCTCTCTCCCCATCTCTTTCCCCCTTTCTCTTCCCCTTTCTCTATTCCTCTCTCTCACCCTGTCCTTATGTATTTTCCTCTCTTCCCCTCTACTTCATCCTTTTTTTAAATGATTTGCTTTATTTTGTCAGTGAGCTGATGAGTGACATCAAACGACTCTGTGGCTGGACTCAAAAAATGGCTTCCTCTCTGTTGTCTTAGACAATAATTATGATTTCCCAGTTAAGCCTAGACTACAGCTGAGGGATTGTAGTTTAAAGCAGAGGCTTTGGTGCAAAAAATGCATTTATAGGCCTTTGTGTGGCTCCTCATTATGTGTGGGCCCGATTCATTAAGTAATTGGTTTGCAGTTGTTTACATGAGTATTACGGTCCTCTATTCAGGAGCCTTTGAGAGATGCATTGTGCAAATGTTGCATGTTATGAATGCAGAATGAGAGGTGGGGGGGCAGTCCTATTTGCCAAACACTACACTCAGCTGAAAAGCAAGAGAAAAGCGCTGGGTGCTGCTTTGCATAGCAATGACTGCCTTTAATAAGCTTTACAGATTAAATACACGCAGTCGATACAAGATGCAAAGAAATACTCTTAACACATTTATATGTGCTCATTTCACTATTATGGCGTTGGAGAGAATCAAGGTCTTTCATATTCAGTATTTTTCTCTCTCCTCCACACAGTGTTTTTCAGAGAGTATAGAATGTGCTGTTTGTTGTATTGTAAATCATGGTCAGGCAGACTGAGCTGCAACAACAGTTTATTAAGGATTCATCCATTAGAAATCTTTTGCTGCCATTGTGAGTGGTAAAGCAAAATCACTTTGTGGTTGAGTGGGGATAAAAGGAATAATGCAAGGAGTGAGACTTAATAAGCAGCTGCACTCCATGTAAAGACTACTTGTTCCCCTTTGTCTGGGGGTGCATGCCACTGCTTCCTGTTGTGCAAGATTCATTGTGCTGTTTTTCTTTGTTTTACTGTAGGCATTTCAGATTTTCCTTTCTTGTTTTTGTATTTTCTTTGCTTTTTTTCCTTATTTTTTTTGGGCCTTGATCTAAGAAAAACTTCTCACACTGAAAAAGAAAACATAGGTGATCTCTCCAGTAATCAGTGAGTGATGTGTTTGTGATGCCTTCTTCCTGCTTGACAAAAACCTTGACTTGACAATTAGTGTGGAGCGTTCCCTTGGACAACAGGATGTGCTCAGGCATTCGCCCCCCCCAATCACTCTGACAGACAAAGTGTCATAATCAGAAGGTAGTCCTCTGGAGGAGAGGCAGGAAGAAGCAATGTGTGTGGCATCTCACAGAACACTGGGAGGGAGGGAGAGGAAGGGAGAGCGAGCGAGCGAGAGGGAGGAAAAACCAAGATCAGGCACCAGAAGGTGCCAGGTAGAGAGACCGACGAACATGTAGACAAACTAACTGAGCCTGATTTAGAACACAGCTGACAGAAATGTGTTCAGAGACTTTCGGCAGAGAAATAATATGGTGACAATCTTTTCATTGTGAATTCATGGCAAAGGCAGACGCATACCCAGTCTAAAAACAAATGCTTGCTCCTACCCCTAGACACTTGATGGCCCTTCATTTGTAGATCTGAAAGCATTGTAATTGTGTAAGCAATATGGGTGTAACTCCATATAGCCCACTGTGAGTTGATTTGGGACTGGGCAACGAGAAACAGAGGAGGTCACTCTCCTGCGTTGAGTTCCTCTCCTCCCACAGTCAATCACATCATATCTAACAGTATTCATATAGTGTATACATCTGTTTAATAGGTTAAAGCAGACGTTTTTACGGGTAGCAACTGAGTACCATACTGTGATTGTCTTCAATTAAAATGGTTAAAAAAAGAACTAAAATTAACTTCTTAGCAAATAACAATTTCTCAAGCAAGAATTTTACTAGGGCTGTCTGGGAGTGGTTTGAGTGGGGAGTGGAAAACTGAAAATTAGCTCTTATTGGCAGAGCGGTTTAGAACTCTCCTATTTGTCTATCGACTAATTTACCGCATGGGGATGTCACCATGCAAGGCCAAAACTCCCTCCCACAAAAACAGGCTGAATTTCAGGTGGTCTTTTCAAACAGCCCCCGCGCCTCCACCCTTTTGTCCTCCAGAATTGTTCGTAGAGCTCCGAGACAGGATTGTGTCGCGGCACAGATCTGGGGAAGAGTACCAAAACATTTCTGAAGCATTGAAGGTCCCCAAGAACACAGTGGCCTCCATCATTCTTAAATGGAAGATGTTTGGAACCACCAAGACTCTTCCTAGAGCTGGCAGCCCGGCCAAACTGAGCAATCGGGGGAGAAGGGCCTTGGTCAGGGATGTGACCAAATACCCACTGGTTGCTCTGACAAAGCTCCAGAGTTCCTCTGTGGAGATGAGCGAACCTTCCAAAAGGACAACCGTCTCTTCAGCACTCCACCAATCAGGCCTTTATGGCAGAGTGGCCAGACGGAAGCCACTCCTCAGTAAAAGGCACATGACAGCCCGCTTGGAGTTTGCCTAAAGGCACCTAAAGATTCTCAGACCATGAGAAGCAAGATTCTCTGGTCTGATGAAACTAAGATTGAACTCTTTGGCCTGAATGCCAAGCGTCACGTCTGGAGGAAACGTGGCACCATCCCTGCGGTGAATCATGGTGATGGCAGCATCATGGTGTGGAGATATTTTTCACTGGCAGGAACTGGGAGACTAGTCAGGATAGAGGGAAAGATGAACTGAGCAAAGTACAGAGAGATCCTTGATGAAAACCAGCTCCACTGCGTTCAGGACCTCGGGCGTAGGTTCACCTTCCAACAGGACAACGACCCTAAGCACACAGCCAAGACAACGCAGGAGTGGCTTCGGGTCAAGTCTCTGAATGTCCTTGAGTGGCCCAGCCAGAGCCCGGACTTGAACCCGATCTCTGGAGAGACTTGAAAATAGCTGTGTAGTGATGCTCCCCATCCAACCTGATAGAGCTTGAGAGGATCTGCAGAGAAGAATGGGAGAAATTTCCCAAATACAGGTGTGCCAAGCTTGTAGTGTCATACTCAAGAAGACACGAGGCTGTAATCGCTCCCAAAGGTGCTTCAACAAAGTACTGCGTAAAGGGTCTGAATATTTATATAAATGTGATATTTCAAAAAATGTTTTATACATTTACAAACATTTCTAAAAACCTGTTTTTGCTTTGTCATTATGAGGTATTGTTTGTAGATTGATGAGGGGTGGAAACTATTTAATCGATTTTAGAATAAGGCTGTACCGTAACAAAATGTGGAAAAAGTCAAGGGGTCTGAATACTTTCCGAATGCACTCTGAATGGCGCACATGCACAATCCATGTCTTAATTGTCTCAAGGCTTAAAAATCCTTCTTTAACCTGTCTGCTCCCCTTCATCTACGCTGATTTGTGGATTTAACGAGTTTCATCAATAAGGGATCATAGACTAACAAGGTGAATCCCGGTCTAAGCTATGTCATGGAAAGAGCATAATATTTTGTATTCTCTCTATCTCTCGATCTCCGATCCCGATCTACGACACACTGTAACTCCAAGTCAATCACACTTCTGTGAAATCAAACTGTCCACTTAGGAAGCAACACTGATTGACAATAAATTTCACATGCTGTTGTGCAAATGGAATAGACAACAGGTGGAAATTATAGGCAATAAGCAAGACACCCCCAATAAACATTTACATTTTAGTCATTTAGCAGACGCTCTTATCCAGAACGACTTACAGTAGTGAATGCATACATTTTCATACAATTTCATACATTTTTTTTTTTCTGTGCTGGCCCCCCGTGGGAATCGAACCCACAACCCTGGTGTTGCAAACACCATGCTCTACCAACTGAGCTACAGGGAGTGGTTCTGCAGGTGGAGACCACAGACCACTTCTCAGTTCCTATGCTTCCTGGCTGATGTTTTGGTCACTTTTGAATGCTGGCAGTGCTTTCACTCTAGTGGTAGCATGAGACGGAGTCTACAACCCACACAAGTGGCTCAGGTAGTGCAGCTCATCCAGGATGGCACATCAATGCGAGCTGTGGCAAGAAGGTTTGCTGTGTCTGTCAGCGTAGTGTCCAGAGCATGGAGGCGCTACCAGAAGACAGGCCAGTACATCAGGAGACGTGGAGGAGGCCGTAGGAGGGCAACAACCCAGCATCAGGACCGCTACCTCCGCCTTTGTGCAAGGAGGAGCAGGAGAAGCACTGCCAGAGCCCTGCAAAATGACCTCCAGCAGGCCACAAATGTGCATGTGTCTGCTCAAACGGTCAGAAACAGACTCCATGAGGGTGGTATGAGGGCCCGACGTCCACAGGTGGGGGTTGTGCTTACAGCCCAACACCGTGCAGGACGTTTGGCATTTGCCAGAGAACACCAAGATTGGCAAATTCGCCACTGGCGCCCTGTGCTCTTCACAGATGAAAGCAGGTTCACACTGAGCACGTGACAGACGTGACAGAGTCTGGAGACGCCGTGGAGAACGTTCTGCTGCCTGCAACATCCTCCAGCATGACCGGTTTGGCGGTGGGTCAGTCATGGTGTGGGGTGGCATTTCTTTGGGGGGCCGCACAGCCCTCCATTGTGCTCGCCAGAGGTAGCCTGACTGCCATTAGGTACCGAGATGAGATCCTCAGACCCCTTGTGAGACCATATGCTGGTGCGGTTGGCCCTGGGTTCCTCCTAATGCAAGACAATGCTAGACCTCATGTGGCTGGAGTGTGTCAGCAGTTCCTGCAAGAGGAAGGCATTGATGCTATGGACTGGCCCGCCCGTTCCCCAGACCTGAATCCAATTGAGCACATCTGGGACATCATGTCTCGCTCCATCCACCAACGCCACGTTGCACCACAGACTGTCCAGGAGTTGGTGGATGCTTTAGTCCAGGTCTGGGAGGAGATCCCTCAGGAGACCATCCGCCACCTCATCAGGAGCATGCCCAGGCGTTGTAGGGAGGTCATACAGGCACGTGGAGGCCACACACACTACTGAGCCTCATTTTGACTTGTTTTAAGGACATTACATCAAAGTTGGATCAGCCTGTAGTGTGGTTTTCCACTTTAATTTTGAGTGTGACTCCAAATCCAGACCTTCATGGGTTGATAAATTGGATTTCCATTGATTCTTTTTGTGTGATTTTGTTGTCAGCCCATTCAACAATGTAAAGAAAAAAGTTTTTAATAAGATTATTTCTTTCATTCAGATCTAGGATGTGTTGTTTAAGTGCTCCCTTTATTTTTTTGAGCAGTATATATAACACAGGAAAATCAACTTTTTGGCTGCACTGGGCTTTTAATCACACAATGTAAAGTGTTTTCATTTTTCATGACAAAAGTAAGTAGAAAGTGGAAAAAGAAAATATGTCACATTCCAATAAGTAAGTTGTCTAACTTAAGTAGTTAAAACAATTTGTATACTGAACAAACATATAATGCTACATGTGAAGTATTTGTCCCATGATTCATGCGCTGAAACAAAATATCCCAGAAATGTTCCATTTTGCACAAATTTGTTTACATCTCTGTTATTGTGCATTTCTCATTTGCCAAGATATTCCATCCACCTGACAGGTGTGGCATATCAAGAAGCTGATTAATCGTTACACCGGTGCAACATTACATTTACATTTAAGTCATTTAGCAGACGCTCTTATCCAGAGCGACGTACAAATTGGAACATGTGCTGGGGACAATAAAAGGCCACTCTAAATGTGCAGTTTTGTCACACAACACAATGCCACAGATGTCTCAAGTTTTGAAAGGGCATGCAATTGGAGTGCTGACTGCAGGAATGTCCACCAGAGCTGTTGCCAGAGAATTGGATGTTCATTTCTCTACCATAAGCGTTGTTTTTAGAGAATTTGGCAACTGGCGTCACAACCGCAGACCATGTGTAACCATGCCAGCCCAGGACCTCCACATTGAATTTCTTCACCTGTGGGATCATCTGAGGGGAGTGCTGTCTGTAATAAAGCCCTTTAGTGTGGAAAAACTCATTTTGATTGCCTGGGCCTGGCTCCACAGTGGGTGGGCCTATGCTCTTCCAGGCTCACCCATGGCTGTACCCTTGCCCAGTCATGTGAAATCCATAGATTAGGGCCAAATGGCGCCAGAGAAGAAGGCTGACATTTTACGTGGTTTTTTTTGTTTGTTTGTTTGTGTTGTTTAACTTTTTGTAACTTAAAAAAAAAAATGTCTTTAACTTATTTTGTACATAATGTTGCTGCTACCGTCTCTTATGACCGAAATCACAGTCCTGATGTCCAGACGTTATTTAACTCACCACGAACTGGCAGAATCCTTTTTGTTACTTTAACTAGTCTGATGAGTCCGAGGTGAATGACGTACTGCTTTCCCGGGAACGAGCCCAGATCCCCGTCATTTGCGTGAAGAGAAGGCGGAGAAAAAGGGTCCGGAGGGAATTCAAAGGCAATCGAATAAACCCCCACTGCCTTCCATTTTGCTAGCAAACGTGCAATCTTTGGAAAATAAAATCAATGACCTACGCGCAAGATTGAACTACCAACGGTACATTCAAAACTGTAATATCTTATGCTTCACGGAGTCGTGGCTGACCGACAACATTATCAACATACAGCTGGCTGGTTATACGCTGTATCGGCAGGCTAGAACGGCGGCGTCTGGTAAGATAAGGGGTCTATGTGTTTTTGTAAATAACAGCTGGTGCACGATATCTAAGGAAGTCTCAAGGTTTTGCTCGCCTGAGGTAGTGCGACCTACAGCTTATCATGAGATCCTCTATCTACCTAGAGAGTTTTCATCTGTATTTTTCGTAGCTGTTTACATACCACCACCGTCAGAGGCTGGCACTAAGACAGCATTGAATGAGCTGTATTCTGCCATAAGCAACAAGAAAACGCTCAGGGAACAAAGCTCTCCCTCGTCCTCCATTTGGCAAATCTGACCATAATTCTATTCTCCTGATTTCTGCTTACAAGCTAAAATTAAAGCAGGAAGCACCAGTGACTCGATCAATAAAAAAGTGGTCAGATGAAGCAGATGCTAAGCTACAGGACTGTTTTGCTAGCACAGACTGGAATATGTTCTGGTATTCCTCCGATGGCATTGAGGAGTATACCACATCAGTCATTGGCTTCATCAATATGTGCATCGATGACTTCATCCCCACAGTGACCGTGCGTACATTCCCCAACCAGAAGCCATGAATTACAGGCAACATCCGCACTGAGCTAAAGGCTAGAGCTGCCGCTTTCAAGGAGTGGGACTCTAACCCGGAAGCTTATAAGAAATCATGCTATGCCCTCCGACGAACCATCAAACAGGCAATACAGGACTAAGATTGAATCGTACTACATTGGCTCTGACACTCGTCGGGTGTGGCAGGGCCTACAAACCATTACAGACTACAAAGGGAAGCACAGCTGAGAGCTGTCCAGTGACACGAGTCTACCAGATGAGCTAAACTACTTCTATGCTCGCTTCGAGGCAAATAACACTGAAACATGCATGCGAGCACCAGCTGTTCTGGAAGACTGTGTGATCACGCTCTCCACTGACAATGTGAGTAAGACCTTTAAACAGGTCAGCATTCACAAGGCCGCAGGGCCAGATGGATTACCAGGACGTGTACTGGAGCATGCGCTGACCAACCAACATTTTCATCCTCTCCCTGTCCGAGTCTAATACCAACATGATTTTAGCAGACCACCATAGTCCCTGTGCCCAAGAACACTAAGGTAACCTGCCTAAACGACTACCAACCCGTAGCACTCACGTCTGTAGCGATGAAGTGCTTTGAAAGGCTGGTCATGGCTCACATAAACACCATCATCCCAGAAACCCTAGACCCACTCCAATTTGCATACCGCCCCAACAGATCCACAGATGATGCAATCTCCATTGCACTTCACACTGCCCTTTCCCACATGGACAAAAGGAACACCTATGTGACAATGCTATACATTGACTACAGCTCAGCGTTCAATACCATAGTGCCCTCAAAGCTCATCAATAAGCTAAGGACCCTGGGACTAAACACCTCCCTCTGCAACTGGATTCTGGACTTCCTGACGGGCCGTCCCCGGGTGGTAAGGGTAGGTAACAACACATCCGCCACGCTGATCCTCAACACAGGGGCCCCTCAGGGGTGCGTGCTCAGTCCTCTCCTGTACTCCCTGTTCACTTATGACTGCACGGCCAGGCACGACTTCAACACCATGAAGTTTGCCGATGACACAACAGTGGTAGGCCTGATCATCGACAATGACGAGACAGCCTATAGGGAGGTCAGAGACCTGACCGTGTGGTGCCAGGACAACAACCTCTCCCTCAACGTGATCAAGACAAAGGACATGATTGTGGACTACAGGAAAAAGAGGATCGAGCACGCCCACATTCTCATCGACAGGGCTGTAGTGGAGCAGGTTGAGAGCTTCAAGTTCCTTGGTGTCCACATCACCAACAAACTAACATGGTCCAAGCACACCAAGACAGTCGTGAAGAGGCCACGACAAAACCTATTCCCCCTCAGGAGACTGAAAAGATTTGGCATGGGTCCTCAGATCCTCAAAAGGTTCTACAGCTGCACCATCGAGAGCATCCTGACTGGTTGCATCACTGCCTGGTATGGCAACTGCTCGGCCTCCGACCGCAAGGCACTACAGAGGGTAGTGCGTACGGCCCAGTACATCAAGGGGCAAAGCTTCCTGTCATCCAGGACCTCTATACAGGCGGTGTCAGAGGAAGGCCCTAAAAATTGTCAAAGACTCCAACCAACCAGGTCATAGACTGTTCTCTCTGCTACCGCACGGCAAGCGGTACCGGAGCACCAAGTTTCTAGGTCCAAGAGGCTTCTAAACAGCTTCTACCCCCAAGCCATGAGACTCCCGAGCATCTAGTCTAATCAGACTATTTGCATTGCCCCCCCCCCCCCCCCCCCCCTTACACTGCTGCTACTCTCTGTTAGGGGCTCGTAAGTAAGGTCTACACCTGTTATATTCGGCGCATGTGACTAATACAATTTGAAATGAATTTTATTCAAATTGACCGATTTTAGTAAAATCTTTGAAATTTTTGCACATTGTATTTTATATTTTTGTTCAGTATATAATTTATTGTAAACTTGTGACTAATTTCACTGGTCTAGAATTTTAATTTAACAAAAATCTATATATTTTTTTCCTGTCAGTCATTATGTTCTGTCGCAAGCAGCTGTGATTCCAATGAAGGAGCCACCTACTATCAATGAATGTACCCGAGTGTGAATCTGTGGCACTATTTCCAGCGCTGCAGTTTTCCTTTATGGCCAGCAGAGAGCACTCACACATTAGAGAGCACAGAGTGGAATCGGTGAATCCCCTGAGTGCTCCATCCTACTCTAATCCTCTGCTTTTTTCAACATCTAAACAATTTAGCTGTGGGTCATAGCTGGGAAGGGAGTAGGAGTTGATGGGAGTGATGGGGTGATGGGTCTCCCTCTTTTTTTCCCTTTACCTTTAGACAAACGCTGTGCTAGAGTGCCTGTGCTGTTAGCATTTCTGTGTGGGTGTTAGGAGCTTAAAAAAGAAAAGGGTAAATAGAGGCAGCATTCTCTACCAGGCCGTGCTAACAGTATATGAAATGCCAGGTAAGCATTATTTTTCCAGACAGAATCCATAGCTTTTCCATTATGGAAGCACATCATCAAATTACCTTCATTCCAATGAACTCATTACAAAAACATTCACAATCATTATATAGTGCAGTTTGAAAGGATAGCATATGAGAAGCGAAGGAGGTAGTCATAGGCCTAGGTCTCCTTTACTTAGACACTAGCAATAAGCATGTCTAATTGGGGGAAAATAAAGTCCTCTTTTTGAAATGCAGTAGGATAATACGGATTTGTAATTGTGGAATTATTTTATAAGGGATATGACATGATTGGTTATATTGATATTTCCTTTCTTTGTATAATTTGTACCAAATGTATCATACAACATTTCTTAATTCTGCAAGGCCTATAACCTAATGATAGACAATAATGAAATGCGAGGGGAAAAAATCATGAAGTTGTGAATGAAAGATGCCAGTCCTCCTGCTCACAAACCTTATTGTAATGTAGATATAACATAAGGTAAACAGTAATATGTAACAATCACAAAAACCAGGAAGGAGACTCTACAAAAAGGAGGCATTTCAATGGTAGCTATAATTTGCAGCATTTTTCACATTACGTTCACCTCTGTCTACCAGAGTGCAAAACAGTGGCTAGCCCGGTCTGTCTTACATATTCAGAACATTGCCTCAATTAAGGGAAACTCAGCACAATATGAACTGGCATAAATGTTTATGGAAATGTAATATTAGATTGAAGGGGTCATTGGCGTCCTGGGCTCTCTATGGTAATGGCCCAGTCTTGAAAATCAGTCCGGTCCCTGTCTGAAGTGGAGCAGCTGACGGATCATTCCCATGCTGCCTGCAGAAGTTATAAAAGAATAGTCCATGTTTATTCCCCGGAAACATGTATTTATTACCGTCATTACAGTGGCGGGGAGAAGAAGTAACATGTTGCTGTAAATGGCTTGAGATTTTAAAAAGGAGTGTGTGTGTGTGTGTGTGTGTATATATGTATGTGTATATATACATATTGATTATGTCTGTGTTTTCAGATGTCGTAGCCTAGGATGCAATGCCGTAAGAGCTGATGTATAATTTTGTAAAATACGTCCCTATCCAAAATAAGAGGGACTGTGTTTGACAAGCTATGTTAGTGTAGCAGCAGGCTAAATGGGAAGTAACAGACCAGACATCCTTATCTTTAATTTTTTTATTTAACTAGGCAAGTCAGTTAAGAACAAATTCTTATTTACAATGACGGCCTACCAAAAGGCAAAAGGCATCCTGCGGGGACAGGGGCTGGGATTAAAATAAAATTTAGGACAAAACACACATCACGACAAGACACTCTTTGCTGTTCCACATTCACTTCAGTTGCCAATTTTCTGAAAAGTACAGACCGTTTTGAAAAACATTTCATTTGAAGCTCACCTTGCACTAAGACTTCATGAATGCTATTATGGAAAAACTGTGTAGTCAGGACTACAAGGTTGCACTTCCCAAAATTATGACTCGACCATGTAACTATTGATTGTGTGTGTGTGCGCTTTGTGTAATTACAGTTTTATCTGTCTGGTATTCCCTAAATCAAACAATCTCTCAATGAAAGCAAAGAATGTTATAGGAGTGTCTGACACTTAATCTAAATGGATGTTGTGGATGTTGACATTCTCGTAAGAATTGCTCCTACTTAAAGGTGACTTGAACATTACTTAAAAAATATATTTTTATGCTGGGTATAATGGCTGCTAAGAAGACAATCTTACAAAGTGATTTTGAACATGGATTGAAGTCTAAAACGTGTTCATATTAAAGATGTCCACTGCAAGGTTGCAAACAGCTTCCACTGTAACTTTGACAAATTGGATCAGGGCTGTGAGTCAAATTTTATAGCTGAGGTATTTTGTAGGTAAGTACAATTCGTTAAAGTTGACTTACAGTGCTTTCAGAAAGTATTAATTATTGTCCTGCTTAAAGGTGAATTGATCTCCCAGTGTCTGGTGGAAAGCAGACTGAACCAGGTTTTCCACTAGGATTTTGCCTGTGCTTAGCTCCATTCCGCTTATTTTTTAATCCTGAAAAACTCCCCAGTCCTTAACGATTATAAGCATACCCATAACATGATGCAGCCACCACTAAGCTTGAAAATATGGAGAGTGGTACTCGGTAATGTGTTGTATTGGATTTGCCCCAAGTTGCCCAAGTTGCTTTGCCACATTTTTTGCAGTATTACTTTAGTGCCTTGTTGCAAACAGGATGCATGTTTTGGAATATTTTTATTCAGTAAATGCTTCTTTGCATAGATACACCATCCAAAGTGTAATTAATAATTTCACCATGCTCAAAGGGATATAAAAATGTCAGCTTTTTTATTTTTACCCATCCATCAATAGGTGCCCTTCTTTGCGATACATTGGTAAACCTCCCTGGTCTTTGTGGTTGAATCTGTGTTTGAAATTCACTGCTTGACTTTAGGGACCTTACAGATACAGTTGAAGTCGGTAGTTTACATACACTTAGGTTGGAGTCATTAAAACTCGTTTTTCAACCACTCCACAAATTTCTTGTTAACAAACTAGTTTTGGCAAGTCAGTTAGGACATCGACTTTGTGCATGACACAACTCATTTTTCCAACAATTGTTTACAGACAGATTATTTCACTTATAATTTGCTGTATCACAATTCCAGTGGGTCAGAAGTTTACATACACTAAGGTGACTGTGCCTTTAAAATAGCATGGAAAATTCCAGAAAATGTCATGGCTTTAGAAGCTTCTGATAGGCTAATTGACATAATTTGAGTCAATTGGAGGTGTACCTGTGGATGTATTTCAAGGCCTACCTTCAAAGTCAGTGCGTCTTTGCTTGACATCATGGGAAAATCAAAAGAAATCAGCCAAGACCTCAGAAAAAAAAACGTGTAGACCTCCACATGTCTGGTTCATCCTTGGGAGCAATTTCCAAACGCCTGAGGGTACCACGTTCATCTGTACAAATAATAGTACGCAAGTATAAACACCATGGGACCACGCAGCCATCATAACGCTCAGGAAGGAGACGCGTTGTGTCTCCTAGAGATGAACGTACTTTGGTGCGTAAAGTGCAAATCAATCCCAGAACAACAGCAAAGTACCTTGTGAAGATGCTGGAGGAAACAGGTACAAAAGTATCTATATCCACAGTAAAACAAGTCCTATATCGACATAACCTGAAAGGCCGCTCAGCAAGGAAGAAGCCACTGCTCCAAAACCGCCATAAAAAAGCCAGACTACTGTTAGCAACTGCACATGGGGAGAAAGATCGTACTTTTTGGAGAAATGTCCTCTGTTTTGATGAAACAAAAATGGAACTGTTTGGCCATAATGACCATCGTTATGTTTGGAGGAAAAAGGGGGATGCTTGCAAGCCAAAGGACACCATCCCAACCATGAAGCACGGGGGTGGCAGCATCATGTGGGGGTGCTTTGCTGCAGGAGGGACTGGTGCACTTCACAAAATAGATGGCATCATGAGGTAGGAAAATTATGTGGATATATTGAAGCAACATCTCAAGACATCAGTCAGGAAGTTAAAGCTTGGTCGCAAATGGGTCTTCCAAATGGACAATGACCCCAAGCATACTTCCAAAGTTGTGGCAAAATGGCTTAAGGACAACAAAGTCAAGGTATTGGAGTGGCCATCACAAAGCCCTGACCTCAATCCCATATAAAATGTATCTTCAGAACTGAAAAGGCGTGTGCGAGCAATGAGGCCTACAAACCTGACTCAGTTACGCCATCTCTGTCAGGAGGAATGGGCCAAAATGCAACCAACTTATTGTGGGAAGCTTGTGGAAGGCTACCCGAAAGTTGACCCAAGCAATTTAAAGGCAATGCTACCAAATACTAATTGAGTGTATGTAAACTTCTGACCCACTGGGAATGTGATGAAAGAAATAAAAGCTGAAATAAATATATCTCTACTATTATTCTGACATTTCACATTCTTATAATAAAGTGGTGATCCTAACTGACCTAAGAAAGGGGATTTTTACTAGGATTATATGTTAGGAATTGTGAAAAACTGAGTTTAAATGTATTTGGCTAAGGTGTATGTAAACTTCCAACTTCAACTGTAATTGTATGTGTGGGGTACAGAGATGAGGTAGTCATTCACAAATCATGTTAAACGCTATTACTGCACACAGAGTGAGTCCATGCAACTTATTATGTGACTTGTTCAGCAAATTTGTACTCCTGAACTTATTTAGGCTTGCCATGACAAAGGGAGGAATACATATTGATTCAGGACATTTCAGCTTTTCATTTTGAATTCAATTGTAAAAATGTCTAAAAACACAATTCCACTTTGATATTATGGTGTATTGTGTGTGGGCCAGCGACACAAAATCTCAATTGAATCCATTTTACATTCAGGCTGTAACACAAGAAAATGTGGAAAAAGTCAAGGGGTGTGAATACTTTCTGAAGGCACTGTATATTTGTCTTGTCTGAATAAATTAATGTTAAATATAGCCATTTTCTTGCATAAAGAATATCTAATTGAATCATATCTGAATCTGTACCTTTTTGAACTAAAAAAGGTGTAATCTAAAAAGCTTAAGGCCCCCAACAAAAGCCTTGCTCTGGGTTTCAGAAGGACATACTGTACGCAAGGTGCCCTTTTAAGATGCAGACAGGCTAATCATTTGTGATTGCGTCCTTGCCTCATCCCACACATCTACTTTCTTGACCTTGGTTTTTTGACTGGCTCTGTTTTGATTTGCCTGCTCGGAGTGCCAAAGGTTTTCAGTCTTATACTCTTTTTCTCTTGCCTTGAGGCATAGAGGTAGACATCATCCAAATATCTGCCAGGAAGCTTATTGATATGTGAATGTGATGGTCGCACCGTAATAGTTATGCCGACTACATAATTGAATGCATTGTATTGGAAAGCAATCTTCTCGCTTTTAGAAATGGGGAGTTGGGAGGATTTAAAAAAATAAATAATAATATATATATATATATACATATATATATATAACCTGTTTGGGTGGTGTGGAAAAAGCAGAAACATATAGTTTGTAAGATGGAGTGGCTTTAAATAGGATCAGAGCCAACATAATTGAGTTCATATACTCGATGTACAGCAGTCACATTTGGCTCTGCCAAGGCTGTGCTTGGGGAGAAGGGGGTAATTGTGAGGATGGCAATCAAAGGGGTCATGCGTTTCAATTGAGGGATACATGGATGCAGATGAATCAACACAACGTGTGTGTGTGTGTGTGAGAGAGAGAGCAAACTCTGCCCTATTTTTGTTCCATCTCAAAGAAAATACTTTCACCGTAGGACATAAAAATATAAACAACTGGCCATATGTATATACGATAACCCGAAAGATGATTGGGATGTATTGTGGTGGCTGTGAATAGGCCCTGTGATGATGTAAATTGAAGAGGCCTTTAAAAGTGGAACGGCCTACTGCATATGCATCAAGGCACATCAAAGCCTTTTCAGGGGTCCTACATTTACATAGCGATATCACTGATGCTATGGGAACCCAGCAACCCTGTCTTTGGACCACTTCTGAATAAAGAGGGGGCTTGTGGAAGTCCTTCAGCACGATTAGAACAGGAGTCAAGGAAGTTCCCTTTGGTTTTCCTTTCCTTTAAAACGGGCTTAGGCTTGGAAGTTTGGCTCCTCGACGTTTGGATAGGCATCCTTGTAACGTGTGTGTTAGATACACATTTTGGTAAGGGCACTGGTACAAGAAACGAGGTATTTGTTGGTGTGAGTTGTGCGTTTGATTGATGGGACATGTACTGAGCTTTATTGATGGTTTTTCTAGGATTTCACTGACTGTGTGGCAACGATATCATTTTTTATCCTTGAAGGCTGTTTACCTGTTATGTGGTTGACTTGTGTGAATTCTGAACAAATGTTTCTTGTATGAGATTACAAAAGGTTTGTGTCTCTTTTGACACAACTGGTGAGGTTATCCTTATTGGACACGACTGCCATACACGTTTGAAATCTTAAGTGCTCTCAATGTGAAAGACCACCGTCACATTTAACTATTGCTTCTTGAAATGATGCTCTGTCAACAAAACACAGGGCTATTGACTTTTTTGTTGTTGTGTTTTCAGGAGAGAAACGACAAAAATGAAAGCCTACTCTGCTTTGCAGTCTAAAGGTGAGTTTAGAATGCATTACAAAGCCATCCTAAATAATGCTGTCTATCTCCAAGCAGGCTAGCTAGTTGTTAGCAATACGTTAGCAATATTGTGAACCACGTGAGATGTTATGCTAATGTCAGAACCATCCATCTATGTATGGATCACAAATGGGTGTGAAAAGGGC
Organism: Salmo salar; assembly: GCF_965601325.2. Taxonomy (NCBI): domain Eukaryota; kingdom Metazoa; phylum Chordata; class Actinopteri; order Salmoniformes; family Salmonidae; genus Salmo; species Salmo salar. The sequence goes on along the minus strand of NC_138299.1, from coordinate 17,877,223 downwards.
ACATGGACAATTATTGAAGATCTTGCTCTCTGTAATAACCATGTTACATGTGTAATTAGTATGCATTTCACAATGACTATCGGTTCCTATTTGCATTTGAATACACCCATCCCCCCCCCCCCCATCTCTGCTTTTATGAATTTCATGATTCAGTTTCAGGCGTCAAATGTTGGGTCTGTTATTTATTTTGTAGCTTTCTGGGGAGAATCAGACGACAGCAACTCGGAGATAGAAGCAGCTCTGCGTCCTCAATACAATACGAACAATGACAACTCTGAGGATTTTTAGGACTGACTACCTGAGAAAAGGGATTCTTAACAGAAGCTGCTGAGAGAAAGCGCTTTAGAGAACATCTGCATACTGTTTATTTTTCTTCCATTCGTTACCCGACTAAATTCGATCTACGTTGTAAATTGTATGCATACTGTATCATAAAAAATGTATAATGGTAAACCTGATACCCCTTACTGTGGTTAAAGTATGTGAAGAGTTTTCAAACGCACCGATGTTAACCCTTCTTCAGTCTCTTTATCTGAATGACTCTTACAACTCATAATAACAGCTTGAAATAGATTAAACGGGTCTTTTGAAGCGATTTGTTTGCACTAGGCTGGAAATCATGCATTTTGAATGCTGCAAGCATCTCCGAGTGGTCTGCATCTAGCATGCTTGAGTGTAGTGACGTGAGTCACCTGTGAAATGACAAAGAACAATGGCCACTCTGGATGTTACCAAACGACCTGCGGACCTGTTGAAGTGGCCTATCGCCCAGGACGAGATGTACCGTCGTGTTAACAGATCCACAATGATCACAATGTATGTTTTTGAAACTGTTTGGTGAAGTTGTACTTATATACAAAGATTATATCAGACCTGTATTCGTTTTCCTCTTCCATTTCCCATGTGCCTTTTCATTTGCTATGACATTTCAAACTCACCAATTTTTTTTATTGCTCAGAAGAAGTACGATCATGTTTTCATGTTCTATTTTTGTATAATGCTTTGTGATCAGATCATGGGTCAAGTAGACATACAGTACTCAAAGACATAATAATTCATTTTGTGAAAAAAAAACATGCAGTTTGTTAAACCCATCAACCTCCCTCCTCCCATCCACCCTTTTCCTTTTCACCCTTCAAGTAGTGAATATTCATTACACTAGTTAAAATGCCTTGGAAATCAAATCACCTGAACCACTCAGCCTGTTTTCCAGTTCTGTAAATAACCTGTTACTCCTATCTTGTGAGAGGTCGCCTTTCTGAATCGTACATGAAAGTTAATCTGTATCATGTCTATAGAATATTGAACATTTGCAAAGCCATGTTATGTTGTAATATTGTAAAAGCCCCTGGCGTTCAGTACATCAGTAGGATTCCATTAGTCAGCTTTTAGGTGACTTTATATGCCTGAACCTTCTAAAGTAGGACTCCACACTCATTACCAGTAATGGCATCAGCCAGCCCTGCACCTCACACAGAAAGGGAATGTGTCGGAATAATTTGGAGTTTGCTAAAAGGCTCCCTAACATAATATCCATGTTAAGGAGCAGGTCAACAGATACTTGGTGCGGCAGATAACTCTGTGAGAGGAGGTATATTGTACAAAATACACTGAGTATACCAAACATTAAGAACACCCCCTTTTGCCCTCAGAACAGACTCAAATCGTCGGGGGATGGACTACAAGGTGTCAAGCGTTCCACAGGGATGCTGATCCTGGTTGACTCCAATGCTTCCCACAGTTGTGTCAAGTTGGCATGATGTCCTTTTGGGTTGTGGACCATTCTTGATACACACAGGAAACTGTTGAGCAGTGTTACAGTTCTTGTTACAAGTCGGTGTGCCTGGCACCTACTACCAGACCCTGTTCAAAGGCACTTCAATCTTTTGTCTTGCCCATTCACCCTCTGAATGGCCCACATACACAATCTCATGCCTCAAGGTTTAAAAATCCTTCTTTAACCTGTCTCCTCTTCATCTACACTGATTGAAGTGGATATAACAAGTGACATCAATAAGGGATCATTGCTTTCACCTGGTCAGTCTGTCATGGAAAGAGCAGGTGTTCTTAATGTTTTGTATACTCGGTGCATAACCACAATAAATAGCTTGGAAGATAACTTTTCCTGATTTGACACTGCGGTGAGAGGCAATGCCTGTATTCCACGTTTAGCTCTTAGCTTTTAACACAGTGGTAGCAGGCTGCAAATAATTTTTTATTTCTTTATTTAATGAACCTTTATTTAACTAGGCAAGTCGGTTAAGAACAAATTCCTATTTACAATGACGGCCTATCAAAAGGCAAAAGGCCTCCTGTGGGGACGGGGGATTAAAAAATAAATAAAATACACTGCTCAAAAAAATAAAGGGAACACTTAAACAACACAATGTAACTCCAAGTCAATCACACTTCTGTGAAATCAAACTGTCCACTTAGGAAGCAACACTGATTGACAATACATTTCACATGCTGTTGTGCAAATGGAATAGACAACAGTTGGAAATTATAGGCAATTAGCAAGACACCCCCAATAAAGGAGTGGTTCTGCAGGTGGGGACCACAGACCACTTTTCAGTTCCTACGCTTCCTGGCTGATGTTTTGGTCACTTTTCAATGCTGGCGGTGCTATTCACTCTAGTGGTAGCATGAGACGGAGTCTACAACCCACACAAGTGGCTCAGGTAGTGCAGCTCATCCAGGATGGCACATCAATGCGAGCTGTGGCAAGAAGGTTTGCTGTGTCTATCAGCGTAGTGTCCAGAGCATGGAGGCGCTACCAGGAGACAGGCCAGTACATCAGGAGACGTGGAGGAGGCCGTAGGAGGGCAACAACCCAGCAGCAGGACCGCTACCTCCGCCTTTGTGCAAGGAGGAGCAAGAGAAGCACTGCCAGAGTCCTGCAAAATGACCTCCAGCAGGCCACAAATGTGCATGTGTCTGCTCAAACGGTCAGAAACAGACTCCATGAGGGTGGTATGAGGGCCCGACGTCCACAGGTGGGGGTTGTGCTTACAGCCCAACACCGTGCAGGACGTTTGGCATTGCCAGAGAACACCAAGATTGGCAAATTCGCCACTGGCGCCCTGTGCTCTTCACAGATGAAAGCAGGTTCACACTGAGCACATGTGACAGACGTGACAGAGTCTGGAGATGCCGTGGAGAACGTTCTGCTGCTTGCAACATCCTCCAGCATGACCGGTTTGGCGGTGGGTCAGTCATGGTGTGGGGTGGCATTTCTTTGGGGGGCCGCACAGCCCTCCATGTGCTCACCAGAGGTAGCCTGACTGCCATTAGGTACCGAGATGAGATCCTCAGACCCCTTGTGAGACCATATGCTGGTGCGGTTGGCCCTGGGTTCCTCCTAATGCAAGACAATGCTAGACCTCATGTGGCTGGAGTGTGTCAGCAGTTCCTGCAAGAGGAAGGCATTGATGCTATGGACTAGCTCGCCCGTTCCCCAGACCTGAATCCAATTGAGCACATCTGGGACATAATGTCTCGCTCCATCCACCAACGCCACGTTGCACCACAGACTGTCCAGGAGTTGGCGGATGCTTTAGTCCAGGTCTGGGAGGAGATCCCTCAGGAGACCATCCGCCACCTCATCAGGAGCATGCCCAGGCGTTGTAGGGAGGTCATACAGGCACGTGGAGGCCACACACACTTCTGAGCCTCATTTTGACTTGTTTTAAGGACATTACATCAAAGTTGGATCAGCCTGTAGTGTGGTTTTCCACTTTAATTTTGAGTGTGACTCCAAATCCAGACCTCCATGGGTTGATAAATTGGATTTCCATTGATTATTTTTGTGTGATTTTGTTGTCAGAACATTCAACTATGTAAAGAAAAAAGTTTTTAATAAGATTATTTCTTTCATTCAGATCTAGGATGTGTTGTTTAAGTGTTCCCTTTATGTTTTTGAGCAGTATATAAATATAGGATAAAACACACATCACGACAAAATGTGATTCACATTTATTTATTTAGTATATAAAAAAATTATAAATCTTCACATTTTCAAACAGTCCATTTATATTTTCCAACGGGGCTATACATTTGGGTGAGGTTTTTTTCTCGCCTGAGTAGCCTCGTTTCACTGCCAAAAATAAAAAATGAAACCATCTGGTGTTTAGCAAAATAACAACACAGTGTCAAATACAGGTAGCCTAGTCAAATAATTAACACCCAATCACATGAACCGTTCCTCTCTCATGGGAAAGCTTCACGTCTTATATGGTGAGCTACCGAGTGGTTAGGATAGGCAAGCCCAATACAGTTGTGGAGGACTTAATTCTTCCTGCTGCCTCAGATGTGGCTGGGACAATGCTGGGGGAAAAGGCCAAAAAAACGATACAGACAATGCCTTCATCAAACAACACTATTTCACGGCACATCAGTGACATGGCAGGAGATGTTTTGAAGCAATTATTGCTTTGCATACAAGCCAGTGAAATATATGCGTTACAGCTGGATGAGTCAACAGACGTGGCTGGCCTGGCACAGCTCCTGGTATATGTCCGTTACGTTTATGGGGGGTCAATTGGAAACCACTGGAAACCAGGACAATATGAGAGGATGATTTTAAAGTACTGGACAGCTTTTTGACATCAAATGGACTTTGATGGTCAAGATGTGTATCTGTACTGATGGTGCAAAAGCCATGACAGGGAGACATAGAGGAGTGGTAACGCGCGTGCAAGCAGTCGCTGCCAACACCACTTGGGTACACTGCAGCATCCACCGATAGGCTCTTGCTGCCAAGGGAATGCCTGACAACTTGAAAGACGTTTTGGACACTACAGTGAAAATTGTTAATTTTGTTAAAGCAAGGCCCCTGAACTCTCGTGTATTTTCTGCATTATGCAATGATATAGGCAGCGACCATGTAACGCTTTTACAACATACAGAAGTGCGCTGGTTATCAAGGGGCAAAGTATTGACACGTTTTTTTTTAAATTGAGAGACGAGCTTAAAGTTTTCTTTACTGACCATAATTTTCACTTGTCTGACACACGACTGGCCTATCTGGGTGATGTTTTTTCTCGCCTGAATGATCTGAATCTAGGATTACAGGGACTCTCCGCAACTATATTCAATGTGCAGGACAAAATTTAGGCTATGATTAAGAAGTTGGCGCTCTTCTCTGTCTGCATTAACAAGGACAACACACAGGTCTTTCCATCATATGATTTTTTGTGTGCAAATGAACTCAAGCTTACGGAAAATGTCAAATGTGATATAGCGAAGCACCTGAGTGAGCTGGGTGCGCCATTACGCAGGTACTTTCCCGAAACGGACGCCACAAACAACGGGATTCGTTATCCCTTTCATGCTCTGCCTACAGTCCAGTTACCGATATCTGAACAAGAGCCTAGTCGAAATTGCAACAAGCAGTTCTGTTAAAATTGAATTTAATCAGAAGCCACTGCCAGATTTCTGGATAGGGCTGCGCTCATAGTGTCTCTTGCCTTGGCAAATCGCGCTGTTAAGACACTGATGCCCTTTGCAACCATGTACCTATGTGAGAGTGGATTCTCGGCCCTCACTAACATGAAAACTAAATACAGGCACAGATTGTGTGTGGATGTAACGGTCGTCGTCGCAAGAAAACCAAGATGCAGCGGAGGTTGTGTGTTCATCTTGATATTTAATAAAAATGAACCACTATAAACAAAACACTTGATAGCAACGACAGCAAACAGTCCTGTCTGGTCCCAAATGAACAAAACAGAAAACAATCCCCCACAAAACCCAAAGGAAAAACCTGCTCCTTATGTGTGACTCCCAATCAACAACAAAGAACTTCAGCTGTGCCTGATTGGGAGTCACACACGGCCCAACAAAAAGAAATACAAAAAACCTAGAAAAAGAACATAGAACGCCCACCCAATGTAACACCCTGGCCTAACCAAAATAAAGAACAAAAAACCCCTCTCTATGGCCAGGGCGTTACAGTGGAAAATGATTTAAGACTGAGACTCTCACCAATACAACCCAGCATTGCAGAGTTATGTGCATCTTTTCAAGCACACCCTTCTCATTAACCTGTAGTGAGTTATTCACAATTTTGATGAACAAATAAGGTTTCATATGTAAGATGGCTAAATAAAGAGCAAAATTATTGATTATTATAATATTATTATTTGTGCCCTGGTCCTATAAGAGCTCTTTGTCACTTCCCATGAGCCAGGTTGTGACAAAAACTCACACTCATTCTTATGTTCAATAAATGTATGTGTGGCAGGCTTACAATGATGACAAAAAACAACATTTGAGAATACGCTGACATGTGCTAGAGGGGGTACGCAGCTGGAGGTTGAATGTTTGAAGGGGTACTGGACTATAAAAAGTTTGGGAACCACTGGTCTACCGTATCAAAAGCTTTGGCCAAGTCAATAAAAATACCAGCACAACATTGCTTAGATACAAGGGCAATGGTGATATTATTGAGGACCTTTAAGGTTGCAGTGACACATCCATAACCTGAGCGGTAACCAGATTGCATACCCGAGAGAATACTATAGACATCAAGAAAGCCAGTCAGTTGATTTTTGACAAGTTTTTCCAACACTTTTGATAAACAGGGAAAAATAGAAATAGGCCTATAACAGTTAGGATCAGCTTGATCTCCCCCTTTAAATAAAGGACAAACCGTGGCTGCCTTCCAAGCAATGGGAACCTCCCCAGAGAGGAGAGACAGGTTAAAAAGGTCAGAGATAGGCTTGGCGATGATAGGGGCAGCAACCTTAAAGAAGAAAGTATCTAAACCATCTGACCCAGATGGTTTTTTGGGGTCAAGTTTAAAGAGCTCCTTTAGCACCTCAGACTCAGTGACTGCCTGCAGGGAGAAACTATGTAGCGGGGCAGGGGAAAAAGAGGGAGAAGCATCGGGGATAGTCGCATTAGAAGGGGTGGGAGATGAGGAAATGTTGGACGGGCAAGGAGGCATGGTTGAGTCAAATAGGAATCCTGACTTAATGAAGTGGTGATTAAAGAGCTCAGCCATGTGCTTCTTGTCAGTAACAACCACATCATCAACATTAAGGGACATGGGCAGCTGTGAGGGAGAGGGTTTATTCTCCAGGTCTTTAACCGTTTTCCAGAACTTCTTGGGGTTAGACCACAGAGAGAGAACTGCTCCTTAAGGGAGCTACCTTTGGCCTTCTGGATAGCCTGAGTAAACTTATTTCTCATTAGCCTGAACGAGAGCCAGTCAGCCTGAGTATGTGTGCGCAGAACCTTTCGCCAAATGCAGTTCTTGAGGTGGAGTAACTCTGCAAGATCACGGTCAAACCAGGGGCTGAACCTGTTTTTAATTCACATTTTCTTTATTGGGGGCGTGTTTGTTAACAATACCTCTGAAAATATCAAAGAAGAAGGTCCAAGCGATCAAGCTGATTCTATACCATTTTACAGAGGCCAGTTCATGAAGGAAGGCTTGCTCATTAAAGTTTTTTAGCAAGCGTCTATGACAAATCACGACAGGTTGTTTCACTGAGCAGCCATTACGAGCACAGGCTGTAAAACAGTGATCACTAAGGTCATTACAGAAAACACCAGAGTGATACCAATCAGGATTATTTGTGAGGATAACATCGAGGAGAGAAACCTTTTCTGGGTGTTTGGAGTCATACTTGTGGGATTGGTAATAATCTGAGAAAGCTTTAGGGAGTCCCATTGCTTTAGAACTTGGTCAGGTGTTTTAAGCATGTCCCAGTTTAGGTCACCGAGCAGAACAAATTCAGACTTAGTGTAAGGGGCCAGGAGAGAACTTAGGGCAGGTAGGGTACAGGCCGGTGCTGATGGAGGACGATAGCACCCAGCAACAGTCAACAAAGAGCTATTTAAAAGTTTTTAATGCTTAAAACCAGCAAATCAAATTGTTTGGGGACAGACTTGGTGGAGACAATCGAGCACTGAAGGTGATCCTTGGTAAAGATTGCCACTCCCCCACCTTTGGAAGATCTGTCTTGCCGAAAAAGGTTATAACCAGAAAGGTTAACATCAGTATTCAAAACACTCTTCCTTAACCACGTCTCAGTAATGACCAACACATCTGGATTGGAGCTGTGAACCCACACTTTCAATTGATCCATTTAAGTAATAAGCTTCTAGTGTTCTAATGTGCAGCAAACCCAGGCTTTAACGAGAGCAGAAATCAGTGAAGCAGATATCAGAGCACAAGTCAGAATTTGGGATAGCAACAGTAGATGGGCCAGGGTGTACATGCACATTTCCAGATATCATCAACAGTAATACAATCAAGGCATGGCATAGGACAGGGAGAGCTCTGCAGTGCTGATATATAACATCTGAATGTGCATCAGATGGCAACAAGATCATATTGTACAGCAATTTCATCAGGTAACATGAATACAAAGCCGACGAGAGGTGGTTAGAATAGGATGGGAGGCCAAAAGTCTGTGTAACCAATAGAGAGTCAGAGTCCCGAGTGTGGTAACAAACATAGTCCGTCCCATGGTTGGGTAAAGAAAGTTTGTAGTCAACAAAGCATGCAGTAGTCATGAGGCAAATAGCAAAATGCACAAGAAAAAAATTCAATATATAACGACATGGGGCTAGCCATTGTAAGTTCAGAGTCACTCGCCCCAACAGCGCGTGTGTGCTGGAGGTGAGCGAAAGATCGGGAGAGAGGGGGGAGGGTTGTGGGTGTACCTTTACCAGACAGGGGGAGACAGGCCAGGGCAGATGGTGAACAGATCGCTAGGTGCAGCAGTGCAGCAGGCAACAGGAGCGTCATACCCACTTGGGAGAAGCTTTTATTTCTGGAGGCAGATTTCTTGTAGAAAATGCCAGTGGATGGTCTTTGAACAGCAGGAGGGGGCTTCAGAGGATGCTTCAAAGACTCCTGCCACTCCTAGGGCCCAAAGGCCTCAACACCTTTTACTTCACACCTTAGTGCTAATTGAATTTGTATCTGGTCTGTCCTTGCAAGCCTTGCAGCCTTAACTCAGCATTCAGTCCCCATAAAGTAAAATATATCATTGTAATGTACTTTATTTTTCTTTTTTCTTTTTCTTCTTGGCTTTCAAAATAGTATCAGACCAAACACTGCTCACTCAGTTCCAGGTTGGATGGTATCCTCAGTTCTCTGCTGTTTGTTTGCTAGAGCACCCTGACATGTCAGGGGAGATTCTGTGATTCAAGACTCAATGACTTCTTGAAGTATACATACCTATTGGATAATACAGACAATATTAGAGCATCGGCTCTTCAACATATAGTATGAGATCTGTTGTTGAAGCATCAAGCATGGGCTACTTGCTATATGGGTCATTTTACATACGATCATCACTCCCAATTACAAAGCCGAGTCTTAGTTGGATGTGATGTGAATACATGCCATATAATGTATAGTTTGTATCACAACGGATATGTCTACCATAGAAAAAAATGCCCCTTTATGCTTGTATATGACCATGCAGGATGCACTCATGACAAACCATTTAACCAACAGTGTGAGTGCCCTAACAGTTGACTAACAATGCTCCCATAACAATGGAAATCTCAATGATTGTGTCTGAGTTACATGAATGGATCCCATATGTTGACATGGCTGTCATCAGATGTACACTGTAGTTTCCTATGTGACCACTGCTCTCAATAAGCTATGTCAAGAATTGTTCTCTTTCTGTTCACTTTCAATTTTATAAGTTTACAATTACACAAAGAGTAGCTTTGATTTGCATCTATTAAACCATAAAGCAATGAATAGGTCACTGTTATTAAAGACACCTGGGGCACCTTCAGCAGGGTACAGATACTCACACACACGTACTGTATACAGTACATTCATACTACACACACACACCACAACTGCCGCTACCAGACTTTTACTGAACAAATGATACACTTTCCCCCAATCCCCCCTTCCCCAAAACACATGTAAATATTGGACTTTATACAACAGGTGGGTCTAATCCTGGATGCTAATTGGTTAAAACCGCATTCCAACCGGTGTCTTCAACAAGTTACCACCGGCTAAAGCTATGACGTTGAAATGCCTATTTACTCTGTTCCATCTCACTGCGCAATCCACTGTCTCATCAGGCCAGCCAGGCAATTTATAAACTTGATCTCCACTATAAAAAGCATCTAGACATTATCTCCCTTTTCTTTCAGACTAGCATTTGGTTTTCAACTGCAGAGATTTGTATAAACCTTGCTGTCTGTCTCTCTGACATTTGCAACATTGTTTCAATATTGAAATTCGATTTCCAGCTGTAGTAATGAACTTGTCGGGACGAGACAGACAGGCAGTGTCACGGTTGTCGAAAGGATCGGACCAAAATGCAGCTTGGTTGTAGTTCCACATATTTATTTATTCTGTGAAACGTTGCGATACACAAATAACTAGAATAACAAAAACAACAAATCGTGACGCAGAGAGAAATAAACACTACTCAAAAATTAATCACCCACAAAAACAGGTGGGACAAACATCATCTTAAATATGACCTCCAATTAGAGACGACGACAACCAGCTGCCTCTAATTGGAGATCATACCAAACAAAACCAACATAGAAATACAAAACTAGAAACTGAACATAGAAATACAAAACATAGACAAACACCCCCTGTCACACCCTGACCTACTCTACCATAGAAAATAACAACTTACTATGGTCAGGACGTGACAGGCAGACAGCTTTTCTCAGCCAGTCAAAATCATGCATCAGCTGGCATCATTTTTATGGATATTTAGAAAGAAATGTCAATAGAAACAGGTATAAGTAAACGCAATGCAGCTAGTTTGCAGTCTTTCCAGCTTCAGTTTGAAGTGATTGTGTTAGCTGTGTTGTTGGCTAGCTCCTCTGAACAACAGTGTCCTGACTAGAGAGCACATTTTCTTGACTTCATCTCGGGCCTAACACCCGTGCCAATATATCCTCTAAACATCTGCTTCTCGGGCATTATCACTTAAATAAATTCTGCCTTCTTGTATACTTATGCTAAAATATTTATTTTATTCTACTGAGCCATTTACTTTAAGATCGTATTCTTTTATTTTTTTATTTGTTAATGTTGTTGCATTGTCGTGAAGGAACCTGCAAGTAAGCATTTTGTTGGATGGTGTATAGCATGTGTGCAGTGGTGATTTTAGCATGTCAATCGTGGGGCAAACTCACTACACTACACGACACAACACAAAACTAAACAATACAGTAATTGGACTATAACAGTGACAAACGGTTCCCACAAACTGTTAGGGCCTACATAAAGCTGTCCCAACAGCAGCGTCCCAACAGCAGTCCCAACACCTTACCACTGCTACAGCTGGCTATCAGCGGAGCCTTGTCGGACAGCGAAACAGTTCTAAAATGTGCACCGCACATGTGAGCGGTTTCATGGACAGAGCTGGAAATAGCCATTCTAAATTTAGAAAGAGGGGGGTTTAAATATGCAACTATCATGGGTTGCTAATATGACTTGGCTGTTAGACAATGAAAGAAAGTTGAAAGAAAACCAATAGAACAAGAGAAAGCCTATGAGTCTTTATAAAAAATAATTGCCTCCATGTTTCTATAGTGGGATTTTGGCTATAGGCTACTTTCAAGTAAAGTAATACATGTTACGACTTCCACCGAAGGTGGCTCCTCTCCCTGTTTGGGCGGTGCTCAGCGGTCGTCGTCGCCGGCCTACTAGCTGCCACCGATCCCATTTTCCTTTTTTCGTTTAGTACTGTCTGGTTTTACACACCTGTGTCTTGTTGTACTGATTTCGGTTGTTTATATTTCCCCGCTGCAGGTTTGGCTGTGTGCGGGATTGTTACTGATTAGTACTGTAAAGGGGTGCGTGCCTGCACCACAGGTTTTGTTTCGTTTTATGCGGTATGTGTTTACTGTGAGACATTTTTGTTTGCTCGATTAGTTAACGGAGTCTAGGTTTCTCCTCTGTGTGTACTTAATTCCTTCCCTGTGGGTGGATGCTACATTTTGTGCGGTTTCCCGTTGTGGTTGTGCTGTGCCTTTGGGACCGCCTGTAATAAACATTTGTTCTCCTGGAACCCGTCTGCTCTCCTGCTCCTGATTCCACACCCCCCTCTGGCTAGAGGCACTGTTACAACATGCCTCATAATATGAAGTAAAACATCCAGGTTTCAAACAATTAAGGAATAGAACAAATATAGCCATGCTAATGATAGGCCTAACATCTTCTGGTAGATGGGAAGGCCTTCTCTATTAAATGTTAACTATAGTAGCTACATGATTATTTGCATCAATCTGAAAACCTGTGCATTTTTTTTTTACATGAATCTGTTTCAATGGTAGTCCTACTATTAGCCTACTTGCACAGTACATCTTGGGTTTGCCTGACTGTGAAAGACCAATATGGGATTCAGAATGTTTTATTATTCAGAATGTAGGCCTATGTCACTGTTTCTCATAGTCAACATACTAGAACTAACGCATTAGTAAACCCGCTATAGTCATGCAGTACAGTGTACAGTCAGAAAGCATTTTAGCAGTTACACCGGTGGGCCCTGCTGGCAGTACATTTATAAAATCAAAATCTTACCTTGATTTGGAAGAGTTCCAGTGTTGGATAGCCATAGCCAGCTAGCTAAAATAGCATCCCTCTCTGTTTGAGCCGGGAGTTTGAGTTGGCTAAACTAGGCAGCTGCAACCAAATATAGATAGGTCTCTCTCTCTCTCTCTCTCTCTCTCTTGCTTCTTTTTAATTTTGGAAGAACTTAATTTGTTCAAAACTGTTCAACTATTGTCTCTCTCTCTCTCTTTGAGTTAACTACTCAACTACTAGCGGTGCTAGCTAGCTGTAGCTTATGCTTTCAATACTAGATTCATTGACTGATCATTTGATTGTGTGGACAACATGTCAGTTCATGCTGCAAGAGCTCTGATAGGTTGGAGGACGTCCTCCGGAAGTTGTCATAATTACTGTGTAAGTCTATGGAAGTGGGTAAGAACCATGAGCCTCCTATGTTTTGTAAGGAAGTCAATGTACCCAGAGGAGGACAGAAGCTAGCTGGTGCTACACCATGGTGCTACCCTACAGAGGTCTTCTGAGGCTACTGTAAACCTTCATTGCAAAACCGTGTATTTTAATCAGTTATTTGGTGATGTGAATATATTTAGTATAGTTTTATCTAAAAAGTATAACTTTAATGTTTCACAATTTTATTTTTTATGAAATTCACTGAGGAGGATGGTCCTCCCTTTCCGCCTCTGAGGAGCCTCTATTGATGTGTATCCTCTACATTCAACTAATAAAACCTTGAAATGGAATGACTAGATTGTTGTGTCTTGCAATTCTATGGGCAACACCCTGTAGGGTAGGCCTATGTTCCTGTTTAAAATACCCCGAAGTGTCTTTGAGGCATCCGAAAGTGCTGTAGAAATGAAAAATTCACTCTCCATCAAATCTCCAAAGAGTTTCCTCTTGGAGCAGAGAATGCCTAATATAAAGGGGCTCTATGCCTTTTTGTACCCTGTAAGATGAATTCCTTTCCACTGGAAGGCAACTGTTTATTTTACCTGTATACTCCTTACATACAGTATCTCAAGGACACATGAAGGACATGCTTTTAGTTTGTCACTTTGGTAAATGCTCCAGTCTAAAGTGCTCCCACAAAGCCTTTTCATGGCTCCAAACAAGGTAAAGAGCTACAAGAAACACCAACATAAAGTGTCTTAATAGGGCGTTGGGCCGCCAGAACAGTTTCAATGAGCCTTGGCATAAATTCTACAAGTGTCTGGAACTCTATTGGAGGGAAGCGACTCCATTATTCCGAGAAAGATTCCATCATTTGGTGTCTTGTTGATTGTGGTGGAAAACGCTGTCTCAGGCGCCACTCCAGAATCTCCCATTAGTGTTCAATTGAGCTGAGATCTGGTGACTGACACACACACACACGTAAACCCCCTATGCTCCTTTGAGACCCCTCTTTCAAAGTCACTGAGATCTCTTCTTCTAGCCATGGTAGCCAAAATAATGGGCAACTGGGCATTTGTATACATGAACCTAAGCATGATGGGATGTTAATTGCTTATTATACTGAGGAACCACACCTGTGTGGAAGCACCTGCTTTCAATATACTTTGTATCCCTCATTTACTCAACGGTTTCCTTTATTTTGGCAGTAACCTATACATGTATAGGTATTGAATCCACTGATACTATTCTGTCCACTAGGGAAAGCTGTAGGGGACGACGCTGGAGAAGGGAGGCAGTTACGAAGAGTCAACATTTAATTTGGAATGGACATGCAGCAGGACAGGAACAGTGTCAGAACTGGGAAACACAAAGACAGACGACAATCAATGCAGAAGCAGGGAACAGAGCGGGGAACCAGACAGATATAGGGACGGTAATGACAGAGGTGTTTGAGTCCAGGTGAGTCCAATAATTGCTGATGCGCGTAACGGGGGAAGGCAGGTGTGCGTAATGATGATGGCAGGAGTGCACAATGCTGGGGAGCCTGGCGCCCTCGAGCGCCATGGGGGAAGTGCGGGAGCAGGTGTGACAGAAAGCACTGTATCTGCACCTCAGCACAGAATTAAATAGTTGTTTTGTCTGTTAAAGTATTCATACCCCTTAAATTATTCCACATTTGGTTGTGTTACAGCCTGAACTCATAATGTATTAAATAAATAAAAACTCTCACCCACACACAATACCCAATAATGAAAAAGTGAAAACATGTTTTGGGAATTCTTGCAAATGTATTCAAAATGAAATACAGAAATGTCTCATTTACATACAGTTGAAGTCAGAAGTTTACATGTACTTAGGTTGGAGTCATTAAAACTCGTTTTTCATCCACTCCACAAATTTCTTGTTAACAAACCATAGTTTTGGCAAGTCGGTTAGGACATCTACTTTGTGCATGACACAAGTAATTTTTCAAAAAATTGTTTACAGACAGATTATTTCACTTATAATTCACTGTATCACAATTCCAGTGGGTCAGAAGTTTACATACACTAAGTTGACTGTGCCTTTAAACAGCTTGGAAAATTCCATAAAATGATGTCATGGCTTTAGAAGCTTCTGATAGGCTAATTGACATCAATTCAGTCAATTGGAGGTGTACCTGTGGATGTATTTCAAGGCCTACCTTCAAACTCAGTGCCTCTTTGCTTGACATCATGGGAAAATCTAAAGAAATCAGCCAAGACCTCAGAAAAAAATTGTAGACCTCCACAAGTCAGGTTCATCCTTGGGAGCAATTTCCAAACGCCTGACGGTACCACGTTCATCTGTACAAACAATAGTACGCAAGTATAAACACCATGGGACCACGCAGCCGTCATACTGCTCAGGAAGGAGATGTGTTCTGTCTCCTAGAGATGAACGTACTTTGGTGAGAAAGGAAGAAGAAAGAAGCCACTGCTCCAAAACCACCATACAAAAGCCAGACTACGGTTTGCAACAGCACATGGGGACAAAGATCGTATTTTTGGAGAATTGTCCTCTGGTCTGATGAAACAAAAATCCAAATGGACAATGACTCCAAGCATACTTCCAAAGTTGTGGCAAAATGGCTTAAGGACAGCAAAGTCAAGGTATTGGAGTGGCCATCACAAAGCCCTGACCTCAATCCTATAGAAAATGTGTGGGCAGAACTGAAAAAGAGTGTGCGAGCAAGGAGGCCTACAAACCTGACTCAGTTACACCAGCTCTGTCAGGAGAAATGGGCCAAAATTCACCCAACTTATTGTGGGAAGCTTGTGGAAGGCTACCCGAAACATTTTACCCAAGTTAAACAATTTAAAGGCAATGCTGCCAAATACTAATTGAGTGTATGTAAACTTCTGACCCACTGTGAAGGTGATGAAAGAAATAAAAGCTGAAATAAATCCTTTTCTCTACTATTATTCAGACATTTCACATTCTTAAAATAAAGTGGTGATCCTAACTGACCTTAAACAGGGACTTTTTACCCTGATTAAATGTCAGGAATTGTGAAAAACTGAGTTTAAATGTATTTGACGAAGGTGTATGTAAACTACCGACTTCAACTGTAAGTATTCACGCTCCTTTGCTATGACATTTCCAACTTAAGCTCAGGTGCATTCAATTTCCTTTGATCATCCTTGAGATGTCACTACAACTTAAATGGAGTCCACATGTGGCCAATTCAGTTGTTTGGACATGATTTAGAAATAAAGTAATCTGTCTATATAAGGTCCACAGTTGACAGTGCATGTCAGAGCAGAAACTAAACCACTAAGTCCAAGGAACTGTCCATAAATCTCCAAGATAGAATTGTGATGAGGCATATATCTGGGGAAGGGTATCAAACCACTTCTAGAGTGTTGAACGATTCCAAGAGCACAGTGGTCTCCATCATTGGAAAAATATTGAACTACCCAGACACTGCCTAGAGCTGGCCGTCTGACCAAACTGAACAACTGGGCAAGATGGACGTTGGTCAGGGAGGTGACCAACAACCCAATGACCACTCTGACAGAACTACAGAGTTTCTTGGCTGAGATGGGAGAACCTGTCAGAAGGACAACAGTCTCTACAGCACTTCACCAATCTGGGCTTTATGGGAGAGTGGGCAGATGGAAGCCACTTCTGAGAAAAAGGCTAATTGTTTTCTTTACTGAAGTAGAGGTTTATTATTATTATTATTATTATTGCTAAAGGTACTGCATTGGTGTTAACATAATTTTTTTGCAAGAGATAGCACCTAAGAAAGTAGCAGAAATGTACAGAAAGTATACTGCTCAAAAAAATAAAGAGAACACTAAAATAACACATCCTAGATCTGAATGAATGAAATAATCTTATTAAATACTTTTTTCTTTACATAGTTGAATGTGCTGACAACAAAATCACACAAAAATAATCAATGGAAATCCAATTTATCAACCCATGGAGGTCTGGATTTGGAGTCACACTCAACATTAAAGTGGAAAACCACACTATAGGCTGATCCAACTTTGATGTAATGTCCTTAAAACAAGTCAAAATGAGGCTCAGTAGTGTGTGTGGCCTCCACGTGCCTGTATGACCTCCCTACAACGCCTGGGCATGCTCCTGATGAGGTGGCGGATGGTCTCCTGAGGGATCTCCTCCCAGACCTGGACTAAAGCATCCGCCAACTCCTGGACAGTCTGTGGTGCAACGTGGCGTTGGTGGATGGAGCGAGACATGATGTCCCAGATGTGCTCAATTGGATTCAGGTCTGGGGAACGGGCGGGCCAGTCCATAGCATCAATGCCTTCCTCTTGCAGGAACTGCTGACACACTCCAGCCACATGAGGTCTAGCATTGTCTTGCATTAGGAGGAACCCAGGGCCAACCGAACCAGCATATGGTCTCACAAGGGGTCTGAGGATCTCATCTCAGTACCTAATGGCAGTCAGGCTACCTCTGGCGAGCACATGGAGGGCTGTGCGGCCCCCCAAAGAAATGCCACCCCACACCATGACTGACCCAACGCCAAACCGGTCATGCTGGAGGATGTTGCAGGCAGCAGAACGTTCTCCACGGCGTCTCCAGACTCTGTCACGTCTGTCACATGCTCAGTGTGAATCTGCTTTCATCTGTGAAGAGCACAGGGCACCAGTGGCGAATTTGCCAATCTTGGTGTTCTCTGGCAAATGCCAAACGTCCTGCACGGTGTTGGTATGTAAGCACAACCCCCACCTGTGGACGTCGGGCCCTCATACCACCCTCATGGAGTCTGTTTCTGACCGTTTGACCAGACACATGCACATTTGTGGCCTGCTGGAGGTCATTTTGCAGGGCTCTGGCAGTGCTCCTCCTGCTCCTCCTTGCACAAAGGCGGAGGTAGCGGTCCTGCTGCTGTGTTGTTGCCCTCCTATGGCCTCCTCCACGTCTCCTGATGTACTGGCCTGTCTCCTGGTAGCGCCTCCATGCTCTGGACACTACGCTGACAGACACAGCAAACCTTCTTGCCACAGCTCGCATTGATGTGCCATCCTGGATGAGCTGCACTACCTGAGCCACTTGTGTGGGTTGTAGACTCCGTCTCATGCTACCACTAGAGTGAAAGCACCGCCAGCATTCAAAAGTGACCAAAACATCAACCAGGAAGCATAGGAACTGAGAAGTGGTCTGTGGTCCCGACCTGCAGAACCACTCCTTTATTGGGGGTGTCTTGCTAATTGCCTATAATTTCCACCTGTTGTCTATTCCATTTGCACAACAGCATGTGAAATGTATTGTCAATCAGTGTTGCTTCCTAAGTGGACAGTTTGATTTCACAGAAGTGTGATTGACTTGGAGTTACATTGTGTTGTTTAAGTGTTCCCTTTATTTTTTTGAGCAGTGTAGTTTTGAATGCATTTTATTGAAGGGAAACAATAACAGTCTTGAACATTTTTGGCAACATAGTGATATATTCTTATATACTGTACAATGAGGAATTCAACTACAAAATACTAGTCTTCTCCCATTTTTTGAAACATTGCCCCCACCCACAGGTGTATAAACAACTATAAATAAGAATAAGATAATAGATACGAAACAAAAATGTGAAGAACATAAATCAATCAACTCTAATTAGCACATGTAGGACAGTATGCAAGTGTGTGTGCATGGACTTTGCAGATGTATTTCTCACATGTGCAGCACATAGTATTTGTTTTACAGTCCTTCTTGCTGGGCATATACTGCCGGAAAGGACAGCGACCTTTGACAAAAGAGATTACTATCAGTAATTAGTATCAGTGTCACAGAAAACTGTCACATAAATCAATGATATTACAGCAATATATAATCAAATTAACAGTGAATGTCACTTACATTACAGATCTGAAAATAAAATTGTTCCTCTGAATAGAACTGTAATGTGGTATGTGTAAGTGGCAGGGAAGTCAGGCGCAGGAGAATCAAACTTGGTATAAATGGAGTAGTTTAATAGCGTTTAACAAAACTCCAAAACCAAAGTACATAATAAATAAAAGTGGATACAAGAACCTGTCGCGCACCAATCCATAATACACGAGCATACGAACAAACAATCTCTGACAAGGACATGAGGGGAAACAGAGGGTTAAATACACAACATGTAATGAATGGGATTGGAACCAGGTGTGTAGGAAGACAAGACAAAACCAATGGAAAATGAAAAATGGATCAATGATAGCTAGAAGACCGGTGACGTCGACCGCCGAGCACCGCCCAAACAAGAAGAGGCATCGACATCGAGTAGAAGTCGTGACAGTACCCCCCCCCCCCCCCACCCGTGCCGCGTGTCGACACCGGCCTCGGGGACGACCCGGAGGACGAGGTGCAGGGCGATCCGGATGGAGACAATGGAACTCTCACAGCAGGGAAGGATCTAACACATCCTCCACCGGAACCCAGCATCTCTCCTCCGGACCGTACCCCTCCCAGTCCACGAGGTACTGAAGGCCCCTCGCCTGACGTCTCGAATCCAGGCTGGATCGAACGGAGTAGACCGGGGCCCCCTCGATGTCCAGGGGGGGTGGAGGAACCTCCTGCACCTCAGCCTCCTGGAGCGGGCTAGCCACCACAGGCCTGAGGAGAGACACATGGAACAAGGGGTTAATGCGGTAATCGGGGGAAGCTGTAACCTATAACATACCTCGTTCACACCCCTCAGGACTTTAAACGACCCCACAAACCGCAGACCCAGCTTCTGGCAGGGCAGGCGGAGGGGCAGGTTTCGGGTCGAGAGCCAGACCCTGTCCCACGGTGCGAACACCGGGGCCTCACTGTGGTGACGGTCTGCACCAATTTTCTGGCGCTGAAGGTGGACGTGGGCGGCGTCCCATGTTACCGCCGTGCGCCGGAACCAGTCGTCCACCGCAGGAGCCTCAGTCTGACTCTGATGCCAAGGAGCCAGAACCGGCTGATACCCCAATACACACTGAAAGGGAGAAAGGTTAGTGGAGGAGTGGCGGAGCGAGTTCTGGGCCATCTCTGCCCAGGGCACTAACGCTGCCCACTCGCCCGGCCGGTTCTGGCAATAAGGCCTCAGAAACCTACCCACATCCTGGTTAACGCTCTCCACCTGCCCGTTACTCTCGGGGTGAAAACCTGAGCTAAGGCTGATCGAGACCCCCAGACGTTCCATGAACGCCTTCCAGACCCTTGACGTGAACTGGGGACCCCGATCAGACACTATATCCTCAGGCACCCCGTAGTGCCGGAAGACGTGTGTAAACAGGGCCTCTGCAGTTTGTAGGGCCGTAGGGAGACCGGGCAAAGGTAGGAGACGACAGGACTTAGAAAAACGATCCACAATGACCAGGATCGTGGTATTACCCTGTGAAGGTGGAAGATCGGTTAGGAAATCCACCGACAGGTGCGACCACGGCCATTGTGGAACGGGTAAGGGTTGTAACTTACCTCTGGGCAGGTGTCTAGGAGCCTTGCACTGGGCGCACACTGAGCAGGAGGAAACATAAACCCTCACGTCCTTAGCTAAAGTGGGCCACCAGTACTTCCCACTAAGACAGCGCACCGTCCGACCGATCCCAGGATGACCAGAGGAGGGTGACGTGTGGACCCAATAGATCAGCCGATCGCGGACAGCAGACGGAACGTACAGACGCCCAGCTGGACACTGAGGGGGAGCGGGCTCTGCACGTGACACCCGTTCAATGTCCGCGTCCAGCTCCAACACTACCGGCGCCACCAAACAAGAGGCGGGGAGTATGGGAGTGGGATCCTCTGTGTCATACAGCTGGGACAGTGCGTCTGCATTAACGTTCTGGGAGCCTGGTCTGTAAGAGAGGGTAAACACAAAACAGCTGAAAAACATGGCCCACCTTGCCTGGCGAGGATTCAGTCTCCTCGTCGCCCGGATGTACTCCAGATTGCGGTGGTCAGTCCAGATGAGAAAGGGGTGTTTAGCCCCCTCAAGCCAATGTCTTCACGCCTTCAAAGCTTTGACGACAGCCAACAGCTCCCGGTCCCCCACATCATAGTTTCGCTCCGCCGGGCTGAGCTTCTTAGAGAAGAAGGCACAGGGGCGGAGGTTCGGTGGCGTACCCGAGCGCTGAGAGAGCACAGCTCCTATCCCAGCGTCGGGGACGTCCACTTCCACTATGAACTCCAAAGAGGGATCCGGATGGGCCAACACAGGAGCCCATGTAAACAAAGCCTTCAGGTGCCCAAAAACCCTGTTCGCCTCAGCTGACCACTGCAAGCGCACCAGCCCCCCTTCAGCAGTGAGATAATGGGAGCAGCTACCTGACCAAAACCCCGGATATACCTCCGGTAGTAGTTGGCAAACCCTAAGAATCGCTGCACCTCCTTCACCGTGGTGGGAGTCGGCCAATTACGCACGGCTGCAATGTGGTCACTCTCCATCTCCACTCCTGACATGGAAATGCGATGCCCTAGGAAGGAGACGGACTGTTGGAAGAACAGTAATTTCTCGGCCTTGACGTACAGGTCATGCTCCAACAGGCGACCAAGCACTTTACGCACCAGGGACACATGCTCGGCGTGTGCAATGGAGTATATCAGAATGTCATCGATATACACCACTACACCCTGCCCGTGCAGGTCCCTGAAAATCTCGTCTACAAAGGATTGGAAGACTGATGGAGCATTCATCAACCCGTCTCGTCTCCCTCCCGGATACGCACCAGGTTGTACACACTCCTGAGATCCAGTTTAGAGAAGAAGCGCGCCCCGTGCATTGACTCAATCGCCGTGGTGATAAGAGGTAGCGGGTAACTGTACCTCACCATGATTTGATTGAGACCTCGATAATCACGGGCGCAGACCTCCATCCTTCTTCTTCACAAAAAAGAAACTCAAGGAGACGGGTGAAGTGGAGGACCGAATGTACCCCTGATGCAGGGATTCGGAGACATATGTCTCCATAGCCACCGTCTCCGCTTGCGACAGGGGATACACGTGACTCCTGGGAAGTGCAGCGTCTACCAGGAGATTTATCGCACAATCCCCCTGTCGATGGGGTGGTATTTCAGTCGCCTTCTTTTTACAGAAGGCGAGAGCCAAATCGGCATATTCTGGGGGAATGCGCACGGTGGAGACCTGGTCTGGACTTTCCACCGTAGTAACACCAACGGAAACCCCTAAACACCTACCTGAGCACTCTCGCGACCACCCCGTGAGAGCCCTCTGTGGCCAAGAAACAGTGGGGTTATGACAAGCTAACCAGGGTAGGCCCAGCACCATGGGAAACGCAGGAGAGTCAATGAGGAAAAGACACATTTTTTCCTTGTGACCCCCCTGCGTCACCATGCCCAAAGGAGCGGTGGCCTCCCTGATAAACCCTGACCCTAATGGTCGACTGTCTAAGGCGTGAACGGGGAAGGGCACATCCACGGGAACAATGGG
This sequence comes from Salmo salar, assembly GCF_965601325.2. Classification (NCBI taxonomy): domain Eukaryota; kingdom Metazoa; phylum Chordata; class Actinopteri; order Salmoniformes; family Salmonidae; genus Salmo; species Salmo salar. The sequence continues at coordinate 17,854,917 of NC_138299.1, read as the reverse complement.
GGTCCCTAAACTATGAGCTAACGCTCTATCAATGAAATTCCCAGCCGCGCCTGAATCTACGAGCGCCTTATGCTGGGAACCCGGGGAAAATTCAGGAAAAGTGACAGACACAAACAAATGTGCAACAGAGGGCTCTGGGTGAGAATGGTGCCTGCTCACCTGGGGTGACGCAAGAGCGCCCAGCCTGCTGCTTCGATTCCCAGAGGAACCAACCCGGCACCGACCAGCAGTGTGACCGCTGCGGTCACAGATGGTGCACGAGCGGGAACCCCCTCCGGTCTCCCTGCGCACCGCCCCTCCCAGCTCCATGGGTATCGGAGAGGGGGTGCGGGAGGATGGAACCACCAGACCCTGATCTGGACGTCCGCGAGTAGCCAGCAGGTTGTCCAGCCGGATGGACATGTCCACCAGCTGGTCGAAAGTGAGGGTGGTGTCTCTGCAGGCCAGCTCCCGACGGACGTCCTTGCGCAGACTGCAGCGGTAATGGTCGATCAGGGCCCTGTTGTTCCATCCCGCGCCGGCAGCCAGGGTCCAAACTCCAGGGCAAACTCCTGGGCGCTCCTCATCTCCTGCCTCAGATGGTAGAGGCGCTCACCCGCCGCTCTGCCCTCGGGTGGGTGGTCGAAGACTGCCCGGAAACGGTGGGTGAACTTCTCAAAATGGTCCTGATTCTGTAATGTCGTGTGTGTAGGTGGCAGGGAAGTCAGGCGCAGGAGAATCAAACTTGGTATAAATGGAGTAGTTTAATAGCGTTTAACAAAACTCCAAAACCAAAGTACATAATAAATAAAAATGGGTACAACAACCTGTCGCGCACCAATCCATAATACACGAGCATACGAACAAACAATCTCTGACAAGGACATGAGGGGAAACAGAGGGTTAAATACACAACATGTAATGAATGGGATTAGAACCAGGTGTGTAGGAAGACAAGACAAAACCAATGGAAATTGAAAAATGGATCAATGATGGCTAGAAGACCAGTGACGTCGACTGCCGAGCACCACTCGAACAAGGAGAGGCATCGACTTCGGCAGAAGTCATGACAGGAACCAGTTGCTCATCCGCTGTTACTTCAGGCCCAGGGTTGTAGAGGTATGGCAGATGCTCCACCCACTTCTCCCAGACCTCTCTTATGGCTGCCAGTTTGTCTCTCACACGTCTTGCAGGTCTTGACTCACGGTTATCAAATCGTAGCATTCTTGAGAAAGTGTGAATGACTTTCAGTGGTATCGTGGCACGGAAAATCGCACTTCCACTCTCTGCATCCCAGACACTACATGTAGCCTCGACTCGGGACCTATACACACCCGCTAAGATTAGCAGCCCTATGTAGGTACGCAGGTCAATCTCATCCATCCTTTTCCAGTTGTCTCCATATTTATGGAAACCCTCCAAATTTGTCATCTCCAGGATGATTTTTTCGATGGCTGGTGTGATGAACATGTAGAATGTTTAGGCGATGTCCTGGGCATTGGCAACTGCATGTCTTGTGGGCCCTGGGGTCATCCTTATGACATTTTGTGCATTTTGTGCATGGTGACAAAGACCATGTTATTTTGCTGTTCTTTGACAAAAATGTCTCTCTTTCAGCTTTGGGGATTTCTTCTTCATCTGAAGATGATGCATCGTGCTCTGGGTTGTATTCTTCCCAATCTTCTTCTTCAGATACCTCCTCCTCTTCTAAATCATTGTTCTCTTGTTCCTCCTGGACATCTGACAAAATCTGATCTACGACCTGTTGGGCTCTGAAACGTGCAGACATGGCTTCAACAAAGAGAGAACTGGGGGGACTGTCATCTGCAGCACCTTTATAGCCTCTGACTGCATTCCCCATTAGTAAACAATGCTTTCAAGAAATGTTTATTTTGTCTGAAATTGTTTTTATTTTGTCTAAAATTGTTTTGATGTTGTCTGTGAAGTCATGTATGGGGTTCTGGAGGGGAGATGCTGCACATAAACAAGAAAGTTTTAGTTTTGTCTGAGTTCAATTTGTAGCACACAATCTGAATTTCTTATTGTGTGTGTGTGTGTGTGTGTGTGTGTGTGTGTGTGTGTGTGTGTGTGTGTGTGTGTGTGTGTGTGTGTGTGTGTGTGTGTGTGTGTGTGTGTGTGTGTGTGTGTCTTTGTGGTTTTTGTGGTGTGTAAATGATTTTATAACTGCCGGGTCAAAAATGACTCTTAGACAATCTTTGTACCCTGGTGGTGTACAGCTTTCATGGAAATATGAACAAGGGCGATGTTTCACTTTTTCTAGTGTTGGGGTCACTCTAGGAAAAGTCATCAAATTTCAAGTTGAAAAAAGATCATTTAGGGGGTTTTCCCTGCTGTTAAAGATAGGGGCCGGTCATTTTTGACACTTAAGACAACACAAGGGTTAAATTGTCCCCCATTCAATTGAGGCAACAATCCACCTGTTTTTATCATCACTGTTGGCTGGCATTTCTTACACACAACCCAGAATAATCCACATTTTTGTCAAGATGTATTTTACCTGAAGAAATGTTCACATTTTAATACAATGTTCAGTCACACTTTTTGGATTGTCCTGATAATCCATCTAATCCATGTAGACGCTGTAACAGATGGTCATACTATCAACAAACTATCTGTTGATAAGCAACTTCCTTGCTAAGGTTAAGGTTAGGTTTAGAATAAGGGTTAGAGTAAGGTTTAAGGTTAGGGATAGGGATAGGGTAGGGGTTAAATTTAAGGTTAGGATAAGGGTTAAGGTTAGGACTAGGACTAGGATTAGGGGTAGTAGATAGTGTGGCAAGTGGCGCTGCATCTCAGTGCTAGAGGCTTCACTGCAGACCCTGGTTCGATTCCAGGCTTTGTCACAACCGGCCGTGATTGGGGGTCCCATAGAGCAGCGCACAATTTGCCCAGGTTTGTACTTTTTTAGAGTTTGGCTTGGGTAGTCCATCATTGTAAATAAGAATGTGTTCTTAACTGACTTGCCTTGTTAAATTAAGTTGAAATAAAAAACAAACAAAAAAATGTTTAGTTGAAATGTTACTGATCTACAAATAGACTATCCAAATAAAGTGTTACCCAATGTTCTTCCATTATCTCACAATACTTAATGTTTTGTGTATAATTTGCAGTCCTCTGAGGCCTGAAGTATGCGTATTCAGCCAGACATGGGGTTGTTGCAGGCACATTATGTAGTTTACTAGACAGAGGACAGTGTCAATATAAAAGGCATCACGGTTGTTTCGAAAAAAAACGATTCAACTTTTTGGTTAAATAGTTCATGACCAATGACGTGACAAGGCAGAATCTTGACGGTACTGTTAGGAGTATAGATCATAACAAAAATACATGAGTAACGAGTTTCAATCTCACTTTGACTAACAATATGATGCCATTTCTAGGTTGTTTTTCGAGGGTTTAAAAAAAAATCGAGTTATTGAATGAAACATTCCTGCTGGGTTGAAAATGATTCACATTTTTTTGCTACTCAACTCTACACACTCATTTATACCACAGTTTGGATGCAGTGTTACAACTTCAAAAGCGTGTTTGTCTCAATTTATAGTTTTTTGTCTTGAGAGGAATTTAGAATCGTCAGTGAAAGGAAGAAGATCCACATGAAAGCAAGTGGCAAAGTTAAACCCTCACCAACGATAATATGGTTGCATTATGTTATTTGCATACTGGGTCTTTGTGTAATGTATTCTCGCTCGCTGGACAAGTTTCGAGTGTACACCTTCCGTTCTCCCATTCTCCCCTACTCCACTTACATTTTTTTATCAGAGAAGAATAATTTAAAGCAAGGTCATTTGATCCTCTGTCTCAATAGGCCCCAATTAAACAGTCATTCATTCTGTGGTCTCTTTGACAGCTTCTCTGGGTATGTGTGTTGAGGAGACAAAGGCTGTGCTTTTGATTTAACAAGCTTGGGCTGTTTCAAAGACATCAGGAACCATTATGGTGAGTTAAACAGCCTTTTTTCTGATCAACACATTTAGTGAAACAGTATCTTTGCTTTAGCCAAGATTTGAGTTTTTGGCCTCTGATGCTGAAACCAAAGCAGTGTGTCATTTAATCAATGAAGTTGATTGTGTTTATATGTTGCTCCTTACATCACCTAGATTTTATACCAGAGTACATTTTGCTTGGGGGTCTATGCTCCTGATTCACTATGGCTGAATATGTATCTGTCATGATGCATCAATCTTCTTGAATTCAAATGGGACTCAATACAATATGGCTCGTATGAGTGGATGAGTTCATCTTGTACCTGGCTAAAGTGACAAACAAATCCATCTGAGCAGCCCTGATTTAGCCTTATTACCACTTTATATGCCAAAGTGTGCATATATTTGACGTATGGTAGGCCCTGGGAATCGAACCTACAATCCGGGAATTGCAAGAGCCATGCTGTACCAACTGAGCCATACAGAACCACCACTTTCCACTAAACGAGAATATCTTGAGCCCCACCATTACAGTATTGCTTGATTCAGCAAGTATCTGACAGCGCAAGCTAGGGACAATGGGCTGCTGGGTGATTTGCACATGAATGACGTCTGTGAATGAGAGCGTGGGTTACAGAGGAAGGCCTTCTGCACAGGCAGGGGAGCCGGGCGGGCGGACGGACATATAGGTCCGCTTAGCTCGCTCTCTAAAGCCCAGGTGAGATTCTCAGACACAAAAGGCCAAATGAAATCTGATCAACATGGCCAAGGAAGATGTATGAGAGGATTTGAATGGGATTCATAAAAGTATGATATTTTTGCACAACCAATGGATACCTCATTGTCAAATGGCGAGTTGTCATGGGTTCCATATGTGTCACTGAACACAAAGAAGACTATAATGCCATAAAGCAGTACAACTGAAACGGAAAATTGTACACCACATCCACATGGGACTTTTTTGTACACCAGTCAATCCCAAAAATAATGTTAGATTCAAAGGAGCGCTCTTTGATTGAACTTGGTTTAGCTCAGTGGTATGTTCTAGTCCGACTTACCCATTGCTTGAAGCTGTGGGTGCTTTTGTTGTGGCCTACCTCTTCACTATTGGCTTTTCTCTCTCTCTCTCTCTCTCTCTCTCTCTCTCTCTCTCTCTCTCTTCATCCCTCCCTTTCCTAAATCCCATTAGAAGGCCATCTATTGCCCTGGTGTAGAGTGGGCAGAGTTGGGCAGGAAGGGCTCTGGGATTTAGTCCCTGAACCACAGCTCCAGGCCACCAGATTCTGGCTTGAAATGTTCAAAATCACATTATAATGAACTGTATTTAAGACGGAGCAGAGTCCATGCTTATAGGTATTCCCGTGATCCCCACTCTCTCTCTCGCTCTTTCTCCCTCCCCCCTATCTGTCCCTATTTTCAGATGGGGTAATTAATATGGAAAAGCATCATATTCTGCAAATTCCTATGAGATGGGCTCGCCAAAGCTGTTAAAGCCAAGTAGGCTAATTAGTATTCATGCAGGTTTTCCTGTCACAAGTCAGTTTTCCCTGTGGGACCAAGTAGTAGCTGGGGTAGACAGGCAGTGCTTATCCTTGATTATGTGAACAGAATAGCATTGCTGAGCCAGAGCACAGCAAAAACATTAAACACATTCCTTATGCAGCAAATCAATTTTGGTGACCTGCTAAATGGAACTGACCACAGAGTCATTCTTTAACCCTGTATATCAGGAGAAAACATATTCTGAGGGGGAATGATTACTGGCTATTATACAAATACATGGTTTCTGTACCAGTTAATAACCATTTACGGCAAAATTATACATACGCTATGATTCAGTGGCAATAAACAATTGCTTTAATTCACTAGTCATGTCTTTGTTTTGTCAATTAAAAAAAGTATTGGAAACCCCCTATTATTCCAAATGGAAAATGCTTTAGTAAAGGTTTTTTTCTTTTAGATGCATAAAAATTGGTATGTAAATTGCAAATTTTATATTCTGGGTTGTAATAAGTAACCACATAGCAAAGGATGGCCTTTGATGCTATGTGGTTCCATAGATATGTGCCATTGAGTTGCTGGGTACATTTCAGTAGGCTCTGAAATGATTTATGCATAATTTTTACGAACCCAGCATATAGAATATTGTCCCAAATAATGATGTTCAGAAATCCGGTGAACAACAATCTATTGTTAAACCCTCCATGTGAAGGCTACAGTGCATATATCTTTGTGCTGACTGGTTCTCAATAGATTATTGGAATACAACAGGCAAATGTTCAATGCAAGATTGCTGTTGTTAATATGTTTTAAGGGTTATAACGTACATGTAATTGCTTAAAGGACTTTTGCGGTCCCAAGGCTTACTTTGTGGACCGCTTTTTGTTGTTGCCAGAAAGACGTCATTCTATCACTCCTGTTGGCTACCTGAACATCATCATGTATCCTAGAGTTGAACATGGCCCGTTGTAAGCAGGCCCAGATCGTGGTGAGGAAGGCCCAGATTGTGCGCTCTGATTGTGGGTTGGTTAATTAGCAGGCCATCCTCTTCAGCCTGTTCCCATGTCCTATCAGACCCAGCTCAGCTCAGCAATCTTCTTTCCAGAAGGTAATTCCCTGCTCTGTGCACTGTGCAGGGCGAAGCATTGACACCTTATGCTCTGTGATTGAAGGCAATCTCTGGGGAGGAAGGGCTGAATTTATTCATGGTGCAGTCCCCACTGCCACAGGAGACATGCCTCTCCCCGCCTGCCACACATCCACACCACTGATGCTCTGCATCTTTTCCTGAGTGTACAAATACTGCTAAATGATCTGAGAGAGTTAAACATCTTGTTTCTCCACCCTAGCGGGGCATCATGATCTCTCTTTATGTCCCTCTGTGGGTCTCTACCCAGCAAACCAAAATTGGTTCTGTAAACATTCCCAGAACATTTGTTAGGTTATGGCAAATGTTCTCATTACGCAAAAACTGTCCAGTCGTGCTGATGATTCTACAATGTTTGTATAAAACATTTGCCTGATGTTGCAAGAACGTTCCCAGAACGCATTTAGTATGTTCTTTAAAGGTTCCCAGAATGTTTCATTCGGTTGAGGGAACAGACTGGTGGGAACATTGTGGGGATATCACAAAAGATGAACTGTCCCTTTTTGCAGATGATTATACAATGTTTCTTTTAGGGTGCAAAAAACATTCACCTGATGTCACAAGAACGTTCTTATTGCAATAATATTCTTGTGATAGATATTCACATTTTGTATTTGCACAGAATATTCCCACAATGTTGCACAATGTTCCACAATTTCCAAATAGTCTGTTTTTATGATGTTCATAGCACATCTTTTTGGGGGGTTTTACGTAATATTCCATTGATGTTCACACAATATACATTTTACCTTGTCTTGGAGGTCCTCGGAATATTTAAAAAAACATGAAGAAAATGTTATATTTAAGGTTTACCTAATACTACCACAACATTCTCAGCATGCAAAATTCTACTTCCTTAATAAAGCAGAAGGGAATACATCCCCATTATGTTTCTCTCCAGATTTAATCAAATTTTATTGGCCACATACACGTGATTAGCAAATGTTAATGAGGTGTAGCGAAATACTTGTGCATTTGAGGATTATATTGTAGGCCCACTACAAGGTGATATAGACACACTGCATTTAATTTATAGGACATTTGAACGGTATTTAATCATACAAACACAACCATATATTTTACAATTAATATTTTGATAATCTACACATGTGGGGTTTAAACCTGCACTCTTCAGCTCTGCAGCCAGAGCTGAACCCTCTGTGTCACTAGGGAATGTCTGTGGTGTTGTGGGGTTTTTCAGTTGTATGGTGAATCAGGACACAGAACACAGTTTCTGAGTTTAAAAAAATATTCCCATCCTCTTCAAATGCTGTGTACTTGTAACACTGTACTTAGTCTTATGAAATACATTTTTAGTTGGATAGATATTCATAAAGCTTCCTTTAAATAGCTTGTATTCCTAAATAACGTCTCACGGGGAAAGTGTGCAACGGATTATGAGTTCCCCACCGGATTACCTGTGGCGACTGTACAGCTTCAAGGGGCGGAAGGGGAAACGATCATTTGAAAATCTGAAAATATGTGACATCATAATCTGTGAGTTAACTATGAAACGTGATAGGATTTAGCATTCAGATATTTAAATTGGGTACAGTACCCAAGGTTGTGTATCGTTTTCATAACATGGTTTATTTGATTTGTTTCTGGTTTTAGGTGCATGCAGTCATAATCAGAGGAATGTGAAGGTGAAAGACCAGGGGCCTCATCAAAGATGCGTGCCTAGGCACAAGACAGACTCTAAACCTTGTGCATGCCACTTTTCCCAAAAAGGTTGGTATTTATCACATTTGAACTTGACAGGAAAGTGTCCCAATCGCCATGCAAATCTGAGAGCATGCATACACGCAACTGCTAGTGGTTGAATAATTGTAGTACAAACAAATATTGTTCTTTTGGGGGAGGTGTTTGATGCACAGGAATTATAACAATGGTAGGCTATTAAAAACATAAAAACGTAGGCTAATGATAAAACAGATGCCTTTGGTAAGGAGATAGCATAGCAGCATGTAGCCTTTTTGTTGTACTTTTACCCCTTTTTCTCCCCAATTGGTAGTTACAGTCTTGTCCCATCAATGCAACTCCCCTGCAGACTCGGGAGAGGCGTAGGTCGAGAGCCATGCGTCCTCCGAAACACAACCCAACCAAGCCACACTGCTTCTTGACACACTGCTCACTTAACCCGGAAGCCAGCGGCACCAATGTGTCGGAGGAAACACTGTCCAGCTGGCAACTGAAGTCAGCTTGCAGGCGCTCCACAAGGAGGCGCTAGAGCACGATGGGACAAGGAAATCCCAGCTGGGCCAAACCCTCCCTAACCTGGACAACGCTGGGCCATTTGTGCGCTGCCTCATGGGTCTCCCGGTCTGCTATGACAAAGCCTGGGATCAAACCCAGGTCTGTAGTAACGCCTCAAGCACTACGATGCAGTGCCTTAGACCTCAGGAAGCCTACTCTACCATTTATCCATTGCTCATTCAATAGCCAAGCCTGCTTGAAAGTAAATAGACCGGTAGCCTAGACAGTATGGGTAGACTGCAGTATTGCTGTGGAATAGGAACGCAACATCATAGCCTATTTCATCTCTGAGTTTATACAAAGACATGAGAGAAAATCATTGATTGACAAATAAAATATTGAACGACAATTTGTCTTTTGCATAGTGTGGGCTGTAGAATTTCCTTTTAAATTCATAATCAATCATGCAGAATGTGCGGCCAGTGTTTGGCACTTGCTATCGGCAGCTTGCTTTTTTGTTGTTGAAAAAGTAACCGCATAAGATTAAAACATTCTGCCCTTTACAGAAATGTGATAGATTTAGCTATTCCGTAAAAAAAATGTAAACAGACATGGCCCAGTTCCAACATTTCCAAATCATACAGCAAATTAGGGTGTTTTTGTTACCATTAAAGGTGGATGGAGGGCGTTTCCCAGGCAGGGTTGTGGCGCTCCTTCACAAGTGCACAAACATAGTATGGCTCTGATTCATCAATGAAAACATATGTATATGTTGTATGTGACAGTTTGGTAAATCCAAATAATTTGTTGCTGCATGCAAATCCTAGAATCTTCACGTATGCCAGAATTTTGTAAGACATTTATGCATTGTTTATAATCGAAGCCCATGCCTGGAAAAGGCCTTTTATGGTAACAAAAACACCCTCATTTGCTGTATTATTTGGAAATGTTGGAACTAGGCCATGTCAGTTTCTAAAAGAAAGCACAATGGCACATTTTAGCACATGTCTGTAGAGGTGTGGGCACAATGTTTCATCTTTTGCAGTGACTTTTTAAAACAAAAAATGCATACCAACTATAGCGAGTGCCAAACATTGTCTGTGCATTCTGCAATACTGACTGTCTATTGAACGATTTAAAAGTAAATGCTACAGTCCACAATTCTATGCAAAATACTAATTGTTATTCAATATTTTGTTAATTAACAGATGATTGTGATCTCTTGTCTTGGTACAGGCTCTGATAATAAACGAGCTATAATGATGCACTCTGCGCTCCTATCGCACAGCAATACTGTAGCCTACCCATAGGCCTACTGTCAAATATTTTACTAAAGCTGCTGGTCTACTTACTGTCTTGGCAGAATGTTTTAATCTTTTTCAAAAACTGTATTTGGCAAAGGACTGATAGTTTCAAAGAGAAAACAATGACCTGGTAGCAGAACATTTTAATTCAACAATGTTTTGCACTTACTTTTCCCCCAACCTACACTACCGGTCAAAAGTTTTAGAACACCTACTCATTCAAGGGTTTTTCTTTATTTTTACTATTTTCCACATTGTAGAAACTATGAAATAACACATATGGAATCATATAGTAAGCAAAAAAGTTTAAACAAATCAAAAGATATTTTATATTTGAGATTCTTCAAAAAGCCACCCTTTGCCTTGATGACAGCTTTGCACGCTCTTTGCACAACCATCAAGCTCTATGATGAAACTGGCTCTCATGAGCACCGCCACAGGGATGGAAGACCCAGAGTTACCTTTGCTGCAGAGGATAAGTTCATTAGAGTTACCAGCCTCAGAAATTGCAGCCCAAATAAATGCTTCACAGAGTTCAAGTAACAGACACATCTCAACATCAACTGTTTAGAGGACACTGTGTGAATCATGCCTTTATGATTGAATTGCAGCAAAGAAACCACTACTAAAGGGCACCAATAATAAGAAGAGACTTGCATGGGCCAAGAAACACGAGCAATGGACATTAGACCGGTGGATATTTGTCCTTTGGTCTGGAGTCCAAATTGTAGATTTTTGGTTCCAACTGCTGTGTCTTCGCGAGACGCGGTGTGGGTGAACGGATGATCTCCACATGTGTATTTCCCACTGTAAAGCATGGAGGAGGAGGTGTTATTGTGTGTGGGTGCTTTGCTGGTGACACTGTCTGTGATTTATTTAGAATTCAAGGCACACTTAACCAGCATGGCTACCACAGCATTCTGCAGCGATATGCCATCCCATCTGGTTTGAGCTTAGTGGGGCTATCATTTGTTTTTCAACAGGACAATGACCCAACACACCTCCAGGCTTAGTAAGGGCTATTTGATCAAGGAGAGTAATGAAGGGCTGCATCAGATGACCTGGCTCCACAATCCCCCGACCTCATCCAAATTGAGATGGTTTGGGGTGAGTCAGACCGCAGATTGAAGGCTAAAGCAGCCAACAAGTGCTCAGCATATGTGGGAACTCCATCAAGATGGTTGGAAAAGCATTCCAGGTGAAGCTGGTTGAGAGAATGACAAGAGTGTGCAAGCTGTCATCAAGGAAAAGGGTGGCTATTTGAAGAATCTCAAATATAAAAAATATTTAGATTTGTTTAACAATGTTTTGGTTACTACATGATTCCTTATGTGTTATATCATAGTTTTGATGTCTTCACTATTATTCTACAATGTTGAAAATAGTAAAAATAAAGAAAAACCCTTGAATAAGTAGGGGTTCTAAAACTTTTGACCGGTAGTGTAAATATGCTGGAATTCTCGTGTGCCATATGTTTGACACCCATCGTCTCAAGTTTGCGGGGACGTGAGAATATTCTCACATCAAGTTAAATGTTTCTAAATGCCAACTTTTGCATTGAAACTGGCACACTAACATTTTGGGATAGACTATATTGTGTATGTATGCATGGTTTATAAATGAGGGCCACCCAGGAAACTTACTTTGGGAAAACTCTTCATTCTGCCTCACACAAGAGAACTGGTGAATGGCAGGTGGGTTTATTTTAGAATTCATAGTGACCACAATGGTGCTCATCTGAAGAGTATACAATTTTGAACAGTGAACCAAATTCTGTTAAATTGTGTTTGTATCCTTGAAGCAGCAAAATGACGATCTTGTTGAAGAGGACAGCACAGAAAATTAAATCAATAAAATATTATTGTATTGAACCTGAATTCATTTTTGCATATTTATTATATATCATAATTATTCAGAATGGCTATTGCATGCATTTGTATTTTGTTTTGATTGAAATTGAGAACATTTTAAATTGTTTCGTATTTAGTTTGCAGGTTCTGAGCCTGTATTTAAGAAGCATATAAATACACAAGAATACAAGTAATTTAAAGGAAGCTTTATGAATATCTATCCAACTAAAATCTTATTTCATAAGACATTCAACATGTGAAGAAGAAAATAAATCCTAAAAGACAGTGCTACAAGTACACATATGAAGAGGATCGGAACATTGCTACAAGTACACATATGAAGAGGATAGGAACATTGCTACAAGTACACATATGAAGAGGATAGGAACATTGCTACAAGTACACATATGAAGAGGATCGGAACATTGCTACAAGTACACATATGAAGAGGATAGGAACATTGCTACAAGTACACATATGAAGAGGATAGGAACATTGCTACAAGTACACATATGAAGAGGATCGGAACATTGCTACAAGTACACATATGAAGAGGATCGGAACATTGCTACAAGTACACATATGAAGAGGATAGGAACATTGTAATAACTCAGAAACTGTGTTCTGCGTCCTGATTGACCATATTACTCTACTGATATAGACTTGAAATAAACTGCAATACCACAACTAACCCCTGGTGGCGCAGAGGGTTAATGAGCTGGCTACAAATCTGAAGATTGTAGGTTCATGTGCAGATTGTCAACATATGAAGTGTAGAGAATATGGTTGTGTTTGTATGAATATATACTGTTCAAATGTCCAATGAATGAAATTAAATAGTGTGTGTCAATATCACCTTGTAGTGGGCCTACAATAGAATCCTCAAATGTACATTTTCATTAAATCTGGAGAGAAACATAATGGCGGTGGTATTCCAATCTGTTTTTTTATGCTTTAAGGAACTAGAAATGTACATGCTGGAATGTTGTAGTAATATTCAGTAAAACCTAAATATAACTTTTTCTAAATGCATTTGTTTATTTTATTTGTTTATTTGGATCCCCATTAGCTTTTGCTTTTACATTGATAGGCAGCGACAGTCACACAGATGTAAAATACAATTATATACAAACAATACAACAACAAAAATAATACAAACAATACAACAACAACAACAAAAAAATATGTGTGTGTGTGTGTGTGTGTGTGTGTGTGTGTGTGTGTGTGTCTCCTCACAGTCCCCGCCGTTCCATGAGTTGTTATTTAATCCGTTTTTTAAAGGTCATTCTGCTGTTTACTTGAGTAATTGGAGATGGAAGGGAGTTCCATGTGATCATGGCTCTGTATAAAACTGTTCATTGCCATGAATTCGTTTTGGACTTGGGGACTGTGAAGAGACTCCTGGTGGCATGTCTTGTGGGGTTTGTATGGATGTGAAATGTCAGAATAATAGTAGAGAGAATGATTTATTTCAGCTTTTATTTCTTTCATCACATTCCCAGTGGGTCAGAAGTTTACATACACTCAACTAGTATTTGGTAGCATTGCCTTTAAATTGTTTAACTTGGGTCAAACGTTTCAGGTTGCCTTCCACAAGCTTCCCACAATAAGTTGGGTGAATTTTGGCCCACTCCTCCTGACAGAACTAGTGTAATTGAGTCAGGTTTGTAGGCCTCCATGCTCGCACACGGTTTTTCAGTTCTGCCCACAAATTTTCTATAGGATTCAGGTCAGGGCTTTGTGATGGCCACTCCAATACCTTGACTTGGTTGTCCGTAATCCATTTTGCCATAACTTTGGAAGTATGCTTGGGGTCATTGTTCATTTGGAAGACCCATTCACAGCCAAGCTTTAACTTCCTGACTGATGTCTTAAGATGTTGCTTCAATATATCCACATAATTTTCCTACATCATGATGCCATCTATTTTGTGAAGTGCACCAGTCCCTCCTGCAGCAAAGCACCCCCACAACATGATGCTGCCACCCCTGGGCTTCACGGTTGGGATGGTGTTTTTCGGGTTGCAAGCCTCCCCATTTTTCCTCCAAACATAACGATGGTCATTATGGCCAAACAGTTCTATTTTTGTTTCATCAGACCAGAGGACATTTCTCCAAAAGTGCGATCTTTGTCCCCATGTGCAGTTGCAAACCGTAGTCTGGCTTTTTTATGGCGGTTTTGGAGCAGTGGCTTCTTCCTTGCTGAGCGGCCTTTCAGGTTATATCGATATAGGACTCGTTTTACTGTGGATATAGGTACTTTTGTACCGGTTTCCTCCAGCATCTTCACAAGGTCCTTTGCTGTTGTTCTGGGATTGATTTGCACTTTTTTGGAAAAATGACTTGTGTCATGCACAAAGTAGATGTCCTAACCAACTTGCCAAAACTATAGTTTGTTAACAAGAAATTTGTGGTGGTTAAAAAATGAGTTTCAATAACTCCAACCTAAGTGTATGTAAACTTCCGACTTCAACTGTAAGTATTCAGACCCTTTACTTTGAGACTCGAAATTGAGCTCAGGTGCATCCTGTTTCCATTGATCATCCTTGAGATGTTTCTTCAACTTGATTGGAGTCCACCTGTGGTAAATTCAATTGATTGGACATGATTTGGAAAGGCACACACCTGTCCATGTATGGTCCCAGAGTTGACAGTGCATGTCAGAGCAAAAACAAGCCATGATGTTGAAGGAATTGTCCGTAGAGCTCTGAGACATGATTGTGTCGAGGCACAGATCTGGGGAAGGGGCATTGAAGGTCCCCAAGAACACAGTGGCCTCCATCATTCTTAAATGGAAGAAGCTTGGAACCACCCAGACTTTTCCTAGAGCTGGCCGCCCTGCCAAACTGAGCAATTGGGGGAGAAGGGTCTTGGTCAGGGAGGTGACCAAGAACCTGATGTTCACTCTGTCAGAGCTCCTGACTTCCTCTGTGGAGATGGACTAACCTTCCAGAAGGACAACCATCTCTGCAGCACTCCATCAATCAGGCCTTTATGGTCGAGTGGCCAGACAGAAAGCCACTCCTCAGTAAAAGGCACATGACGCTTGGAGTTTTCCAAAAGGCACCTAAAGGACTCAGACCATGGTAAACAAGATTCTCTGGTTTGATGAATCCAAGATTGCATGCCAAGCTTCACATCTGGGGGAAACCTGGCACCATCCCGGTGAAACATGGTGGTGGCAGCATCATGCTGTGGGGATCTTTTCAGCGGAGACTAGGAGACTAGTCAGGATCGAGGGAAAGATGAACAGAGTAAAGTACAGAGAGATCTTTAATGAAAACCTGCTCCAGAGTGCTCACGGCCTTAGACTGGGGTGAAGGTTCACCTTCCAACAGAGCAACGACCCTAAGCACACAGCCAAGACAATGCAGGAGTGGCTTTAGGAAAATGCTCTGAATGTCCTTGAGTGGCCCAGCCAGAGCCCAGAGTTGGAGAGACCTGAAAATAGCTGTGCAGCGACGCTCTCCATCCAACCTGACAGAGCTTGAGAGGATCTGCAGAGAAGAATGGGAGAAACTCAGCAAATACAGGTTTCATACCCATGAAGACTCAAGGCTGTAATCACTGCCGAAGGTGCTTCAACAAAGTACTGAGTTAAGGGTCTGAATACTTATGTAAACGTGTTATTTCAGTTTCTAAAAAACAGTTTTTGCTTTGTCATTATGGGGTATTGTGTGTAGATTGATGAGGGGATTTAAAAAAAAATTTTAGAATAAGGCTGTAACGTAACAAAATGTGTAAAATGTCAAGGGGTCTGAATAATCTCTGAATGCACTCTACCCCTCCCCATCTTCAAAACAACTTTGTCAATATGACTTGACCATGATAATTTACTATCCAATGTTATACCTAGGAGTTAAACTTCCTCAACTTGCTCCATGGTCACACCCTTTATACACAACTCCAGTTGACGTTTAGGTCGTAGAGAATCTTTTGAACTAAATACCATGCTTTTTGTTTTAGCTGTATTTAAGACCGGTTTATTATTAATCACCCATTCTGATACTGACTGTAACTCGTTATTTAGATTTTGAATGAGCTCACTGGCTTTGGATGTTGACTGCGGAATTATCCATATACATAGTCATTCTAGCTTTGTGTAATACCAGTGGCAAATCATTTGTAAAATTAGAGAACAGTAATGGCCCAAGGCCACTGCCCTGAGGTACACCGCACTGTACATATATGCTGTTAGAGAATCTTCCATTGAAGAACACTCTCTGGGTTCTATTGGATAAATAACTCTACAACCATGTGATTAGATTAGATTCAACGTTATTGTCATTGAACAAGTATAAGTACAGTAGAATGAAATGCAGTTAGTATCTGACCAGAAGTGCAAATAAAAGATTACAAAAAATGTACAAGTGAAACAATTAAGTCAAATGTATGTTATTAAGTGGGATGTATAAATGTGCATTGAAAGCAAACAGCAAGTACAAAGGCCAAGTCTAAATGTGCAATGAAGGCATATTGAAAGTGCAAGGAGGCATGCAACTGAAATGCAGGGATAGAAGCAATGAGGTTACCGAGGTAGACATGTACATGTACAACTGAATAATGTCCTTAATCAAACTTTGCAAAGCAATGTCAGAGTCCAGTAGTACCGTGAAGAGTGCAAAGGGAATAGTGCGACAAGGTCCCTGAGAGGCAGTGCTAAGCGGTGGGCGGGTGGATATGGCTAGTTCCGTGTCACATATGGCAGGTGATGTAAAGCCACAGCAAGGGAGTTTCTTCAATAACAATTTATGATGAATAACATAAAAGGCTGCACTGAAATGTAACTATACAGCTCCAACTATGATCTTATTATCCATTTATTTTAACCAATCATATGTCATCTGAGTCAGTGCAGTACAAGTTGAGTGCCCTTCTCGATATGCATGCTGAGTCAGTAGTTAACTTGTTCTCTGAAAAATAGCATTGTATTTTGTCAAACACAATTCTCTCCATCATTTTACTAAGAACAGGCAGCAAACTGACCGGGCAGCTGTTACTATTTTTAGGAAGTGGAACTATAGCTTCCTTCCATGCTTGTGGACACACACACCTTTAGGCTTTGGTTAAAGATATAGCAAATAGGTATGGCAATAAAGTCTGCTACCATTGTCAATAGTTTCCCATCAAGGTTGTCTATACCTGGAGGCTTATCATTATTGATGGATAACAATAGTTGTTCCACCTCTCGCACACTAACTTGAGCAAATTTCTGCAATCCTTCTCTTTCATTATTGGATCTTTTATACAAAAATATGATGGTTCACTGTTCAATCTTGTCATTTCACTCAGGTTTTTTTTCACTTTACAGGTGAAATAGTAATTGAAATGATTGGCAATAACGAAAGGTTTTGTTATAAATTAACAATCAACTTCAATGAACGATGGAGATTAGTTGGGTTTTCTGCCTAATAAAACATTATTGGAACCTTTAAAGAACAGGCGAAATGTGTTCTGGGAATGTTCTTGCAACATCGGCCAAATGTTTTATACAAACATTGTATAATCATCAGCACGATTGGACAGTTTTTGTGTAATGAGAACATTTGCTGCAACCTGACAAATGTTCTGGGAACTTCCACAGAACCAATTTTGGTTTGCTGGGAACATTTTAGTGAATGTTAGAACATTCCAAGGATATGTTATTTTAAACATAAAAAAAACACCAAAAAACATTTTGTTATCAAAATATTATTTTCATGTTTTTGGGATGTTATCATCCGAATGTTAGATAAAACCTTACTACAACTTAATGGGAAAATTAGCTAATGTTCTGGAAATGTCCCCAGTTTGCTGGGTAGGATGAGCCTATGCTACAGAGATGCATTATAAACACAGTGTGTAATGGTGACCTTTAATTGCATTACTAATGTCTCCATCCCAATCCCTTTCTCCACCTCTGGCCCTGGGGGAATACACATGTTGACATACACCAGTCCATGCCCAGGCCAACTGGGCCACAAGAAGTTGCATTCATGTAATTCCTTTCTCTGGTGGCAGAAATCTGTTGATATAGAGATGTTAGCAAAGGTGATGAAAGCAGATTAGCCAAGACACAGTGGTGGGATTGAGGGGCTCACTGTTATTAATATTTTGTGCTGCCTGGGAGCTCAGAGAGTTCCCTGATCCCTTCTAGGGGAATAGGGGTCAGCCGTTAACATGGCTCTGAAATGCTAATGCACAACTTGAAGCACCTGCCCCGCACGGCCTGACAGAGTTTATTTTCCAGCCAGGGCTGAAATTGATATTAGCCCATGACACTAATGGTGGTCAGAAGAACCCCTGTGTTGCCAAGCTTCTTGGTGGGCAATCTCTGATGGCCACAGTGGATTTCCTGTTCCTCCTGTCTAAATACAGAGGGGCTTATGAGTATTGTACAGGATTGCTTCTTTATGTACACATGAATGAAGTTGAAGTAGTCAGACAGGTAGGAGAGTAGCAAGCAGTAAAGTAGATATGATGTATACTGTTGCTGTATGTTATATTGCGGGATATATTGTGTGATGTTGTATACCATTGCTCTTGGCCCTCTAGCTTTGTGAGCAAGAGAGACATGTCAGGCAACATGCATTCATGGAGAGCCATTGCTCCTGAGGCAGGAACCTTGTTTGGACGTATTGTATGATCAAAGCAGAAGGACCAAAGAAGTGCACTTATGTCTCCCAGTGCTAAAGCGGAAGAGGCATTCTGACAATTAGCCTTATACATGTGTTTTCTTCTGACATCAAAACATGAGTGCTATCCATCTCCAGTTACACAATACACACACTTGCTCACTCAGACGTCCACTGGCCTGAGAGCAGGAAGTTGACTGTATCATGCCATTAGAGAGTCTGTTTATCTGAGGATATCTATCTGTTTTTATCTATCTGTGGATGCTATGTGGATGTGGTATTACAGTTGAAGTCGGAAGTTTACATACACCTTAGCCAAATACATTTAAACTCAGTTTTTCACAATTCCTGACATTTAATCCTAGTAAACATTCCCTGTCTTAGGTCCGTTAGATCACCACTTTATTTTAAGAATGTGAAATGTCAGAATAATAGTAGAGAGAAGGATATATTTCAGCTTTTATTTCTTTCATCACATTCCCAGTGGGTCAGAAGTTTACATACACTCAATTAGTATTTGGTAGCATTGCCTTTAAATTGTTTAACTTGGTTCAAAAGTTTCGGGTAGCCTTCCACAAGCTTCCCACAATAAGTTGGGTGAATTTTGGCCCACTCCTCCTGACAGAGCTGGTGTAACTGAGTCAGGTTTGTAGGCCTCCTTGCTCGCACACTGTTTTTCAGTTCTGCCCACACATTTTCTATAGAATTGAGGTCAGTGCTTTGTGATGGCCACTCCAATACCTTGACTTTGTTGTCCTTAAGCCATTTTGCCACAACTTTGGAAGTATGCTTGGGGTCATTGTCCATTTGGAAGACCCATTTGCTAACAAGCTTTAACTTCTTGACTGATGTCTTGAGATGTTGCTTCAATATATCCACATAATTTTCCTACATCATGATGCCATCTATTTTGTGAAGTACACCAGTCCCTCCTGCAGCAAAGCACCCCCACAACATGATGCTGCCACCCCTGGGCTTCACGGTTGGGATTGTGTTTTTCAGCTTGCAAGCCTCCCCCTTTTTCCTCTAAACATAACGATGGTCATTATGGCCAAACAGTTCTATTTTTGTTTCATCAGACCAGAGTACATTTCTCCAAAAAGTACGATCTTTGTCCCCATGTGCATATACAAACCATAGTCTGGCTTTTTTATGGCTGTTTTGGAGCAGTGGATTCTTCCTTGCTGAGCGGCCTTTCAGGTTATGTCGATATAGGACTCGTTTTACTGTGGATATAGATAATTTTGTTCCTGTTTCATCCAGCATCTTCACAAGGTCCTTTGCTGTTGTTCTGGGATTGATTTGCACTTTTCGCACCAAAGTACGTTCATCTCTAGGAGACAGAACATGTCTCTTTCCTGAGCGTTATGACGGCTGCGTGGTCCCATGGTGTTTATACTTGCGTACTATTGTTTGTACAGATGAACGTGGTACCTTCAGGCGTTTGGAAATTGCTCCCAAGGATGAACCACACTTGTGGAGGTCTATAATTATTTTTCTGAGGTCTTGGCCGATTTCTTTTGATTTTCCCATGATGTCAAGCAAAGAGGCACTGAGTTTGAAGGTAGGCCTTGAAATACATCCACAGTTTCACCTCCAATTGACTGAATTGATGTCAATTAGACTATCAGAAGCTTCTAAAGCCATGACATCATTTTCTGGAATTTTCTAAGCTGTTTAAAGGCACAGTCAACTTAGTGTATCTAAACTTCTGACCCACTGGAATTGTGATACAGTGATTATAAGTTAACTAATCTGTCTGTAAACAATTGTTGGAAAAATGACTTGTGTCATGCACAAAGTAGATGTCTTAACCAACTTGACAAAACTATAGTTTGTTAACAAGAAATCTGTGAAGTGGTTGAAAGTGTATGTAAACTTCCGACTTCAACTGTATGTCTCTCTCTATAGTGAAGGCTTGGAGCCACTTTACAAAGGCCATATACCTTGCTCCTTAATAAGTGTCTGCTAAATCTGGATCAATGCATTATTTAGTGGTCTTGTTTGATAAAGCAAATGGGGAAAAAACATAGGTTCTTTAAGTTTTATTTATTCACACCAAAGAAAAGAAGTGAAAGACAAAACAGTACAGATAGAAAAACGGGTCAAAACGCTGAGCAGCTGAGGTTGGAAGTCCAAAAGAACTTATATACCACAAATATATACACATTTTTTATACAACTGATATACCACAAATACCACAAATATAAAGTCAAAAGTCAAAATAAAATAAAAAGTTTGTTCAATCAGTAAAACAATGCATTATTCTTGATTGTGTTCCATTAAATATGTTTGATAAGCTCTGTGCAAACATCTCCACTTTTTATCAATGTCAACCACAGACATGAGTGCAACAATGTGTGTGCTTTTCAGTTAACTTTTGAAAAGCCCCATTTTTCAATTGACTAAAGGAAGGCCAAGCAGCATTCATTAAATCCCTGCTTTGACAGTCATCTGTTCATTTCTCTATGAATGGGATTGATGCCATTCAAACAAATCTCTTTATTGGGTAAAAGTGTGCTGCCTGTGTGGATTCATTTTTATGAAATCAGTCATTTCAAGACCCAACTCCTGATGATAAACTGAATTTTTCCATTACTGCTCTTTGGGCAAGACGTTTTGTTTTGTAGGACAGTGAGGCAGTTTTGTTTCTGCTTGGACGCGTTGTATTCAAGGTTCTATACTGGAGGACAAATGAAACATTTTTGGGAAAACAGGGTGGAAAGCTATTACCAGAAGAACGTTGCAGCGGGACCTCTTGACGATGCACCTGTCATCTACTGCTCTGTACTACCATCAGGGGTGCCACAGTATTCACCCTCAAATAATGTTCCTTACTTTAATGTCACCAGGATATATTCAATATGTCACATTTGACAATGCCCCCTATCAAGGGACCTGTTATTTTGCCCTTAATATTGCGTGACTTATAGATGATTTGTGAAGCATCTGTACAAGTCTTATGAAGATTGTATGAATGCTCTATAATGCCTATATGTTGTAGTTCATAGAAAGACCAGGGTTTATTGTTCTTGGAAAAACATCCATTCGTCATTGAAATGTCCGTTATGTGAGTTTAGCACTTGTGAAGCAGGCCGAGCGCCGAGTGCTGTGCATAGAGCATGGTAATGTGGACCACAGATTCAGGAAGGGCAATACGGTCAATCAAAGGCTACCTTTCCTCTCTCGGTCGGTGCGTTAGGGTGTTCCTGGCGCTAATTCCCTGATTTGACTTTGATGTGCCAATTTGTGGCTGATGAATAATTGTCTGGTTTGCTGATAACTTGTGGGAGTCAAGTGCATTCTGGTGGCACTCAATGCAAATAAGGATATTTGGGTTCCTCAAATCACGACAGTATCCCCTCCATGTCTGCATTCCCTTTCCGTGGGTAAACTCATCAATTAGCTGCGTTTGAAGAAGGCATTTTTGATTAGAGCAATCAGTAAACAGCAAGGCCTCTCCATGGTTGTCCTTCTGATTAGATGAGTTGTCACTTGAGAAGTTGTTGGAGATTTTAATTTATGGCCTTACAGTCCTGAAAAGTACGGTAATTACCTCATCCATTTCTGCAGTTCAGCACTCGGATTAAAATTCAATCACATTGTACATTCTGACAACCTAATTGCCTACGTAATGTCTCTCCCACTGCGGAAAGCAAATGTCAGATGCTTCGTTTAGGCACAGAGGGAGAGAATTAGCCTAGGTAGCGTATTGTTGGTCAGAATGTAGAGTAGGCTACTGGTTTATGGGATTAGATTGTTCAGCATATATCTGGATTTTTGTCCCGATCAGAAACCCATGTCCTGTTACTACATGGTGGATCTACTTCTAATATTCTCCCAAGGCTTTCTCACCTTTTAGTAAGTACTTAGTAAATTGACTAAATGGCACTGTAGAATTTCAGCGATGTTGAATATTCCTTAATAGATTTCTGGCATCTTTTTTTCCTCCATTCCAGGTTGTCATGATGGCTCATAAAATGGGCTTTTGTTACAAAGTACATATTCTTCTCTAAATGATCACTTCAGACAAATTGGTGCATCACAAAGCTGGATCTTTTTATTCCCAACCATTTCAGAGTGTTTGTACATGAGCAATTAACACTAGGCTGGCTTTAATTAAAAAGACACATTGACAGCCATAAAGTAGACTTTCCTAAAAGCTTTGGGTAAATAAAACAGACATTGCTTTCAATTTACAAATTGGTGCATTTGAGACTATGCAACTTCCACAGATCCCACATCCTTCCCCCATCTCAAGTACTGTGAAAATGCCAGATTGAAAGATTGAGATAAAGGATTTAACTTGGATAAGTTTACTTTCAGTTCCCAAGAGAGTTAACATGGAATATACTCATTTTAGTTGCCTCGCACAGTGGCTATGATCCATAAATCAATTTTATTACATTATTACATGACATTATTACATGACATTTATTACATTTCATTACATAATAATGATTATTGTCATTGATGAAAATCATAGACAGAGTTAATGTAGAAACAACTTTAAGAGATGAGAGAAAGAGTTTAACATGTATGTCTGTCACAGAAGTTTTACTCAACCACCTCTGGCCTCTGGCCATAGATTTCCAAGTATTGACGGACAAACACCCAAATGATGCCCCCTCCGTCTTCCTTAATCAATACAGACAGAGAGGGTAAGCAGTCTATGGGAGGAGGGCAGGGGAGGGGAGGGAAGGGGAGTGTAGTGACACAAAGCAGGTATTACTGATTAGGGCAGTTTTAACTGTCTGTCTTGCTGATTACGACTGGCAAGTGAATCTGTCTGGTAATTAACTGTGAAGTGTGGCCGCCTGGCCGGCCGGACAGGACATTTTCAGGGGTAGAGGGGTGCTGGTGCGCCTCAGCCTCTCCCTCTCCCCCTCCCTGTCCACCCACCCACAACAGGACAAAAGGGGCTTGGGGGATTATTTGATTGGATGTGGTGCATTGTGGAAAGGGAGTTAAAACAGAGTTCAGTTTCCTTTTCGGTATGTTACTACACCCCGACGGGTGAAGTCAATGTATCCTTCTGCCTCTCGTATGGCCAGTTAGTTAAAGCAGGCTAAATAAACAGCAGCATTCACGCACCAATATGTTTGCATGCCGTCTGAAACATACATTTTGTCCCATGTGGTCACTGGTTCCTAGCCTAATTGGCAGCCCATGACACATAGTCCTTTCTAGCTTCCTTGTTGGCCTTAAAAGGAAGGTGGGGATTTTGGGTGTATTCCTGTTTGTCTGTGGGGTCACATGGTCTTCAGACAGTGGATTGTAAGCTACAGTCTGAAAGTTTATTAGGGGGACAACGGGTGTGTAATTGTCATTCCCTCTGGAGAGCAGTGTCTTCTGGTGAGTGCTGGAGAAGAGACAGGTTGCTGCAAGATGATAATTGAAAAGAAAGTGGGTGGTCCTCTTTGGCTCCTTGGCCTCCTGTGAATGCTGTATTAAGACTTTAATGTGCTATTGGCAGAGGAGATTATCAAATGTCAAATTTGCAGAAACGCTTAGCTTCTTCACTTAATTTACCGGACCTCTATATTGAGTGTTGGCTCTCGTCTTCTCATCTACTGTGTGTGTGTGTGTGTGTGTGTGTGTGTGTGTGTGTGTGTGTGTGTGTGTGTGTGTGTGTGTGTGTGTGTGTGTGTGTGTGTGTGTGTGTGTGTGTGTGTGTGTGTGTGTGTGTGTGTGTGTGAGGCTAAAATGTATAGTTGTTGTTGTTATGATAACCATATATACAGTTATCTCCACAATTACAAGTACTGAGCTATACTGAATAAGTACTGAGCTATACTGAATAAGTACTGAGCTATACTGAATAAGTACTGAGCTATACTGAATAAGTACTGAGCTATACTGAATAAGTACTGAGCTATACTGAATAAGTACTGAGCTATACTGAATAAGTACTGAGCTATACTGAATAAGTACTGAGCTATACTGTATGCACTTTTTGGGGGGGATTATATTATTTTTTATAGCAATACAGCTTCCCAGAGAAAGAGATTTTGTTTAACAAGTAATATATTTTTTTTAATCAAAAAGATAGGTGTCAAAATGTGTTTCTTATAAATAAAATCTAGCAAAATTACATTTGCATGAATATTTTACTTTTATTAAGTTCATATCACATTAAGGAACAGTATTGCGGCCTTCCATGGCTTCCTGTGTCACTTAGGTATAAAAATGAGGTAACACGCATTTCAAATCCATTTGTCATCCATCCCCATGGGGAAAGGCAAAGAACTCACAAACAAAAAGAGACAAATGGTTGTTAAACTTCATAAATCAGGCAATGGGTACAAAACAATAGCTAAAAATCTAAATATGACACATACCAATATTAAGGCAATAATTTAGAAGTTTACAGAGGGGACGTATGTGTATTTTGTCCCCACGCACAGTAAGGAAGATCGTTCTGAAGGGTGCCAATAATTTATGAGGTGACTGTTCATTAGTCATACAAAACATAACCTATGCAAATTATTGGAATCCCCTCCAAAGCGCGCGCACACACACACACACACACACACACACACACACACACACACACACACACACACACACACACACACACACACACACACACACACACACACACACACACACACACACGATCTCATTCCCAACATCCCATTGCCTGCCTTCATTTAACTGCTCTCCAACCCTGCCCCTATAAACATACAAGCCACAGACATCCAGCTGGCCATTACCTTGGCAACGGTGGATTGGGAAGAAGCTGTTTGTTTGTTAAAAAGTGCAGCTTTGTGGAGGCCATGGAGGGACCTGGAGCACTTCACCAGTTCACAATGCTGCCCATTCAATGCTTATACATTTTTTGGAGACATAATCAAATCCAGTACCCATCTCTTGAACATTCAAAGGTATTCTGTCGACCAAAAATATATGTTATTTATTTTCCTTATAATTCCAAATAGGTCTTTAAAAATACATTACCAGTCAAAGTTTGGACACACCTACTCATTCAAAGGTTTTTCTTTATTTTGACTATTTTCTACAATGTAGAATAATAGTGAAGACACCAAAACTATGAAATAACACATGGAATCATGTAGTAACCAAAAAAGTGTTAAAAAAATAAATATATATTTTATATTTGAGATTCTTCAAAGTAGTCACCCTTTGCCTTGACGACAGCTTTGTACTCTCTTGGCATTCTCTCAACCAGCTTCATGAGGTAGTCACCTGGAATGCATTTCAATTGACAGGTGTATCTTGTTAAAAGTTAATTTGTGTAATTTCCTTCCTTCTAAATGCATTTGAGCCAATCAGTTGTGTTGTGACAAGGTAGGGGGGGTATACAGAAGATAGCCCTATTTGGTAAAAGACCAAGTCCATATTATGGCAAGAACAGCTCAAATAAGCAAAGAGAAATGACAGTCCATCATTACTTTAAGACATGAAGGTCAGTCAATACAGAACATTTCAAGAACATTTTCAAGTTTTTTCAAGTTCAGTTGCAAAAACCATCAAGCACTCTGATGAAACTGGCTCTCGTGAGGACCACCACAGGAAAGGAAGACCCAGAGTTAGCTCTGCTGCAGAGGATAAGTTCATTAGAGTTTACTGCACCCCAGATTGCAGCCCAAATTAATGCTTCACAGAGTTCAAGTAACAGACACATCTCAACATCAACTGTTCAGAGGAAACTGCGTGAATCAGGTATTCAATTGCTGCAAAGAAACCACTACTAAAGGACACCAATAATAAGAAGAGACTTGCTTGTCCCCAGAAACACGAGCAATGAACATTAGACCAGTGAAAATCTGTCCTTTGTTCTGATGAGTCCAAATTTGAGATTTTTGGTTCCAAACGCCGTGTATTTGTGAAACGCAGAGTAGGTGAATGGATGATCTCCGCATGTGTGGTTCCCACCGTGAAGTATGGAAGAGGAGGTGAGATGATGTGGGGGGGCTTTGCTGGTGACACTGTCTGTGATTTATAAAAAATTCAAGGCACACTTAACCAGCATGGCTACCACAGCATTCTGCAGCGATATGCCATCCAGTCTGGTTTGCGCTTAGTGGGACTATCATTTTTTTCCCAACAGGACAGTGACCCAAAACACACCTCCAGGGTGTGTAAGGGCTATTTGATCAAGGAGGAGAGTGATGAAGTGCTGCATCAGATGACCTGGCCTCCACAATCACCCAACCTCAACCCAATTGAGATGGTTTGGGATGAGTTGGACCGCAGAGTGAAGAAAAAGCAGCCAACAAGTGCTCAGCATATATGGGAACTCCTTCAAGACGGTTGGAAAAGCATTCCTCATGAAGCTGGTTGAGAGAATGCTAAGAGTGTGAAAAGCTGTCATCAAGGCGAAGGGTGGCTACTTTGAAGAATCTAAAATCTAAAATATATTTAGATTTGTTTAACACTTTTTTGGTTACTACATAATTCCATATGTGTTATTTCATAGTTTTGATGTCTTCACTATTATTCTACAATGTAGAAAATAGTCAAAATAAAGAAAACACCGTTTGACTGGTACTGTATATACAGTACATATTTCTGGATAGGTATGCATAAAAAATATAATGCAGTAGTTGGTTCTCTAGCAATAGTGGCACATTCTTCATGTTTCATGATCATTTTCTTTATTCCAATCTTTGAGATGTCTCAAGGATGATGTGAAAATGTATTATAATGACTAACATAAAGACAACCCTCAGAATGGCTGGACAGTCTACTGAAGTATGCCATTCGTCTTTCAAGAATTCAGAAATACAAAGCAGTGAAGATGATGATGTGCGGAAAGAACTTATTGAGTTGATGAATACATGTAAAGCCATTTTATAGTCAGTCAGTGGACACTTTTCCCATCTACCCTGGTCCCTATTCTGATTTCAAGTGGTCGAACTGTGTGTTCTGTAGTCTGTGAGTTTTAGTTCAGCCTTGGCAACGTGTAGCTCTCTGGGTTTCTATCCAACAGATGTATTCCCTCTCAATTCTCATATCTTGAACATGTGTGCCTGGTGCATAAATCATAATTACACGTTGACATGGCTCATTATTTTATGGTTTCATTCTCAATTAGCTTGAGATTGGATCTCAGAAGTTGAACTGTGTTGCAATACCAATTTTGTTACTTTTGTAACTCGATACCATACCTTATAATATGTTATATCAAGTGTATGGGTCACAATGGGGACTGAAGTCTTTCACCGCCAATGATTTCTACATATATGAGTTACATTTCTTGGCCTTACCTATAGTTTACTGGTGTTTTTGGGCATAGCCAACCATACAGCACCACAGTGGGTGTTGAAATGTGTAAAAGATTTTGAACAGGCTGAACACATTTCCATTAAGGGGATTTAATGCAGGACTTAATGAGGCATAACTAATGGTGTTCCACCATTATCAGCGCCATGCTGGAAGCTCTGCGTCGGGACAGACCTGCCATTGATTCTTGCTTCAAACCACTTGAGGTACTAATCAGCTTCTTTGGTTCAGCGTTTCAGGCCTGACAAACCCATTGTGGGCCTGTGTCACTCCAGGTCAGTAGTTATTAGTGGCGACTGAAAACAGTTTCTTTAACTACTTATGAGCGAACTGAATAAAATGCGTAGAGAATTTGAAGGGAGGATTACTGGCAGCAAGGCGAGGCAAGCAGGCACTGGAGAGAATGTGACATGGTTCTCTAATAAGGGATGCTGTGCTTCCCCTGGGCTCTTTCTCTCCTATCTCTCCCTCTAGCAGTGAAGTAGAGTAGGCTTCAAAAGGTTGCTTGGGCTTCGCAATGCCACATATTGCTAAAATGTTATTCATAGCAAGCAACGAAATTAGACAGTTTAAGCCCTGGAATAGTATATTATTGTGTGTGTGTGTGTGTGTGTGTGTGTGTGTGTGTGTGTGTGTTTGTGTGTGAGAGAGAGAGAGAGAGAGAGTCAGTCCATGTTATCTTCAAACTAAAGTCAATGTTAAAATGTGGTTTCATTTATTTAATTTCATGGAAATCTATTAAAGTGAGAATTGCTTTCTGAGTCCTATGACCTCCTTGAATTTTTTTTTGTTCTGTCTAAATATTTTTCCAGTTGAAAATGACTTGAATTAGAAAAGTATCTGCTTCCTGGGGCACAATCTCCTTTGATCCTGACAGTTGATGACTTTCCTCAAGCTGCATAAATATAGAATTGCATTGACTCATTCTGTGGACACCAAACAACTCTGAGTGAGGCAGGGATAGGTTTGTCATAGAAAAGAGAAAGATTGTATCTCCTTGCCAGAATGGGAGGGCATTACACTAATTAAAATCTCTCTCAGAACTTGCCAATTCAAAGCATCCTTTCGGCGCTGCACTGAAAAGCGGTGTTCGTCCCCTACTCATTTCACATGGGGCAAGATTTGGGGACTATCTTTGGCAAAAAAAGGAGACCTGGAGTGGGAGGGTGGATGGCGGGGGGGGGGGGGGGGGGTATGCTTGTATCACCTTTTAGAATCCCTGGGTACTTGACAATTGAGAATGAGCATATCTTTATCAACCCTTGCTTTTCCCCCAGTCCAATTGGATAGTTTTGTTACCCATTGCTGTAAAAGTATGAATTCCTGTAGACAGTTTAAGAACCTAAGATCCTCTCAAGATAGTGTTAACTCTGAGTGAGGTAACAGGTTAATAACTTGTATGGTAGTCCAATTCGTTTGTTCATTTATCATGTGTACTGACTCATTATCAAAATGGGAAGGGTTAACATTTGTCCTGTATTTTTATTGAAGGTCCTATACAAGATATTCTATGACATGGAAAAACCTAGAACCTGGGAACTGCTGCAGATGAAAAAGGATTTGTGTATGTGTATGTATAGTGAAATATGAAGCCTGTATAAGGTGCACTTCTCAGACCATCATTTTGTCAAAACAAATGTATTATAAAGGTTGTATTTTTGTTTCTAAGTAAACTGTACTGGCCAATTACGATAATCCCCTGCCAATTAGTACCCACTAGGTTGCTAGGTCACCATGGTCAATTGAAGAACACATCAATAGAACTTGAAAAGGTTTCTCCACGATCAGACCTTCTGACATATTAAGTAGAATAATGGGGTAGAAAACACAGACAAGGCCCCTTGCTAGATTCAAATTACTCTGCGGTAAGAATTCATTTGTAACCTGCAACTCACTAGAAAGAATGGAACCAGAAATATTCTGTGCATGAACTGAAAATAAACTCTCCATCTTTTATGGTTATATGTTTGCCATTGAATAAATGAAAGAATCCTTCCAGTTCCATAGCACAACTGCCATATATCCGAATGTATTTTGATGTGTTTAGCCTTGTATGTATGTATGTATGTATGTGATGTATTCTACTAAATGCTATTCTTTTTGTTCGTAATGTAACCTTTGACAATTGTGTACATGAATAGCCTGCCGACTGGATAGATGGCTGATCAACCAGGCCTAGAATAGATGGAGAGACTGAAGTCACCCAAAAGGTTTACCAACAGATACAGACAGAGGTGCAGAGTCAGTGTCCACAATCCAAGCAGTTATTGCATACAACTCTCAACTATAGAGAAGCCAGTTCAATGCACATCCCCATAACTTGTGAGACACAATCGTAGCAATGTCAGAAATGACGACCATAGACTACTAATGACCATAACTAAAACATAAGGACAATAATGGCTTCAGTTCATTAGTTCCCCCATGAAAAGTTTTGCTGAGAATAAGTCAACCAAACCCACAATACAGAAAATATAGAGTTCAGGAAAACAACTATTGCACCATGATAATATATGCCTTAATTTTGAACCTCAGGTCAAACCTCCCCAAATGACATATTATAAAACATGTTTGAAGAATGGAATTCAAATTGTACAGCTTTAGTGAACATTGTCTCAGTTCTTCCTATATAATTCCCCACACAGGAGTGTGTAATCTGAGGGAGTGGGTGTCCATACAGCTGTATGGGGAGCAGCTGTAATAATATTGGCGTTTTTCAGGGAGAGGATGCAGAGACAGCAATAGGCCATCATCATCATCATCATCATCATCATCCTCCTCCAAGGGTATCATCATGACTGTTATTGAGATGCAATTTTGAAACGTGTTTAAATGGGCAATGGATATGGAAGGCAGTGGCCTATTATCAGGTGTCCAGTACAAATCATGATGTAGACCAGACAGAC
The DNA here is from genome assembly GCF_965601325.2 of Salmo salar. Lineage (NCBI taxonomy): Eukaryota > Metazoa > Chordata > Actinopteri > Salmoniformes > Salmonidae > Salmo > Salmo salar. The sequence continues at coordinate 17,824,226 of NC_138299.1, read as the reverse complement.
TACAGGGTGAGATGGATAACAACTTGTGATTTAAATGTTTTGGAGAGTGTAATACAAATATTTAAGAGGTAGTAACTTCATGCCATCCTTATGATAGATTGACTTTTCAAAGAGGGTTTGAATTTCTCAGCTCGTTTTAGAAGGGCCCCTCAACATTATTATAATATCACAATAACTTGTATCATATATATTTCTTTGATTATATTCAGATTGTTTTAGATACAGTTGAAAAGTGGGGGGAAAAATGTAGGGACGGTTCGTATTGTGGTAATAATACGTGATGGTCTACTGTATATATTTTGAATTAAACGTGAAATTCGAGAGTGGTAACTGATACTTTATAGAAGTAGCTAGAAACAGAGCTATTTTGTGTAGTTACAATATTAGGATAGGTTTGTATAATCAGTGATGTTGGAGAATAACAGCAGTATTTTAGATGTAGCGCAGGATCAACTGAGTACAGAATAGTATATTGCAGTAGCATTACTGCAATAGAAAGTGCAGTTAGGATATAGCCTATGGAGGGAGACTAAAGAGTACAACTGAATAAAAAATAAATTGCAGCGAAGTGCTGGATAACTCAGTGTGATACATGTTTTGCCTTTAGAATAGAAAACATTGTACCGTTAAAACCGACTGGGAATGTAAAGCAGGCCTTATCATAACAAAGAAAGGTTCATTGCAACATCAACATGTGGTGTGCACAGTAAGGTTGGAATACTGTTTTAATAGTGTAGCGACGCACATGGATAAAATAGATTACTTTGATTAGAGACATATCATGTCATTAGTGCTTTTGGTGTTGCATTACACCTACTTTACTGTCATGAATCCGTTATTAGGCGATACTGGGCTACGTAAATGTCTACGTAAATGTATTGAATGTCAGCGCATAAGCTCTGAATGCTGCTGCTGCAATAGGCCTGCTAGCTTGATGAGAAACACGTTCTTCAAAATGTGCATTATTAAGTAGAAAGGTTATCACAAATTGATCTACATTTCATTCAATAACGTGCCACAACACCAACAACAACAATAATAATTTAAAAAGGAATGATCATAATAATAATGATAATATCACTACATTGAAGTTGGTTGTGTTATTCATGTATAGGAGAAAGGACTCTATTAGACATATAAATTGGCTAAGAACTTGTAAAACAAGTCTGTGTTGACTAACCTATTCTTATTGCTTTGGAATCACACCATTTCTGTGTTGAAAACATATGGAACAAGTTTCAGGTTTTTATTCTAACGATAATAAGGCTGTTCCAAACTTGCTGTATCTTTATGTTTAGCTAAAACTATTGTTTATGGATAATATTTTCAATAGGTTATAATATTTGAGTGTATTGGTCAGCCTACATTTGCGATGGCTCTGCAAAATCTCCTGTGAACAATGTTGGCTAACCAATCGACCTTGCTTTCCAACTCAATTTGGTCTCAATCACACAATAATGAAAACGCACTCCAACCAGATCCTTATAAAAATTAATTCGCCAGAAATAGCTCGCACTTCAAGTGATTTATTGTTAATGTTCAATTGGTTTGAAACACATACAGCAGCCATCACGCATTTGTTCGTTTTAACTTACAAAATAATAAAGAAAACAAAAAAAGTCGACTTCAAAACAAGTATTATACAGGTAAAAGCGTTCTCGTGTGTTAGCCAAATATGAGTAGTTTATTTCCAAAACGCTAAATCCACAAAATGTTCACATTTGATTTTGTTTTCTTAACAGATTGCTTATGGGCACATTTATGTGTGTGTAAAACTTTTCTCCGATGTTTTATTCATTGATTTCAGATGTGTATGAATTATTATTATTTTTGCAAAACGCTATATATATATCCGTTGTTTAGCTGGAATGGAATGTTAGTATCATATAGCCTATATTTGACTGATATGTTGTTGTCTCACCTAGCTATCTTAAGATGAATGCACTTACTGTAAGTCACTCTGGAGCATCTGCGAAATGACTCAAATGTAAAATGTTTTACAGATCTCATATTCCTGTATTTAATCATGTTATTTGTTTTAATTAAATAGGCCATTGATGTTACAAATGTATAATGTATACATTTCTATATTTAAAAATGGTGTTATATGTCACATTTGACCGTGTAAAACCTAGCAGTACTACTGATTTCTCTGAGAGTGAGGCGGATATATAGCATTTAGCAAAAAAACATCATTATTTGTCTTTCTGAAATGAAACCATCAAATTCGAGGTTTTAAACAAATACATGTCTCTCATTGAACAACCCATTGAATGATTAGATAGTGAAAAAAACACAACAATCTCTTTCATAATTTAATTATTTAAACAATAAAATTGACCAACATTTCTGAAAATGGATATATAGCGTTTTGGAATGAAACTTCATATAGGCCTACAGTTTCTACTTTCTTTAAGTCTAAATGAATACATTAGTTTACAATATCAATAGCATATTATACCAAGGTTATCACCGCAAATGAGGGGTGGTTTAGTACCTTGAGAGTTCATACCTGATCCCACCTATATCTCTCCCTTTTCCCTCCAGTCCCCATCTACGTTAACATCATGAGGAAGTCCATCACATTGATTATAAAAGGTCCCGAAACGACACAATCTGTTTCAAGGGCAGCCATTTCGTGTAATGTTCAAAAAATAGTCTCCCTCTTAGAAATGTCAAGAAAATGTGCCCTGACCAGCTGATGCGACTGAGCGTGTTGTCATCTCAGCCACCCAAGGGCTCCATTTTCGCACAGATGTGTATATCAACATGATACATGTCTCGTTTTCTCTTAAGCTCATCCGCAGGTTAAAATATAAAAATGTAAAAGGACAGCAGGTCCTACCACGTTCTGCCGTAGAGGAGGTTGGAGCTGACCATGTTATTGGTGTAGTCTATAGCAGACGTGTCTATCTGCGCCATGTTGATCTGGCTGTGGAGTGAAGGGGGGCTAGGTGATATCTCCTCCAGGTCTTGGGCCTGAACTAAGGAGTGGACCTGCTGGTTTTGATGTTGATTGATGCCATTACTGGAAGCCGGGAGCACCCCAGAGCCGTTATGTTGCTGCTGCTGCTGCTGCTGCTGCTGAACCTGCTGCTGGTTCGGCGTTGGCGTGTTGGAGCCGTTCTGACACGGTTTACCGTCCTTCACCAGAACAGGCACGGCCACGCGCCTTGGAGACTGTTGTTGCTGACACAGGTTGCTGTCCTGCTGCAGCTGCTGCGCCGCTTTGTCCTTGGCCTGCCGCTTCATCTTGTACCTGTGGTTCTGGAACCAGATCTTGACCTGGGTCGGCGTCAGGTGGATCATACTGGCCAGGTGTTCCCGCTCTGGCGCCGAGAGGTATTTCTGTTGTTTGAATCTCCTCTCTAGCTCGTACACCTGAGCCTGGGAGAAGAGTACCCGTCGTTTCCTCCTGGGCGCTGCGTGCAGGGGTGGCATGGACCTGGAGGCGTCCCCCATGCCTGTCAGGGTCCCCATTCCAGTCATGTTCATACCTGTGGAAGGTCCCATGAATCTAGAAACTTAAAAATATACATACATATACGCATATTCAATATTCAGCAATGTAAATGTATCGTTTTGTTTGCCTGAAGTAGTTTGGCAATGGTCTGTATCCCGTGAGTAATTGTCCAAATGTAGGTTAAAATGCAGCTTTAGCAATCAAGTTAACTTAAATGCAATAATAATAATAATAATAATAATAATACACTTTTTGTTCAATAAAATGAAAACATACTTTTTTCCATATTAAACAATGATGTAATGGCAGACTACTCTATGATGGTGAGCGGTCTTGATTCAAACCTGTCCGCATTTCGTTAAAAGTTTGTTTGAGAAGTGCTGACAGTGACATAAAACAATTCACAAAACAATAACAACGAATCGAAATCAAATAAAAACGACTTACTCGTTGAATATCTTGGATCCGTGTTCGCGCCATACCACCCTGTTGCTGCTGCGCTATTTCTCATGGTTTCCTGGTACGACGGAAGATCTCCCATGTTGCCAATGCTCCCATTGCAGTATCCCCCCATGGCGCTGTGCGAGAACTGGGAGACAGTGTGTGGCATGTGGTAGGTGGTCGCCACGGTGGCGTTGTGTCCCATGGAGTGCTGTTGCATGCCAGTCTGGGAAACCTGAGGCTGTCGGTAAGCTCCCAGTGGAGAGGTTAGGTTCCCTGCGCCGTCCATGCCACTAAACTTCTTGTAGGTCTCCTCGATAGGACTCAAAATATCAGTCACTGAGAAAGGCGTTGTATGCTTTGGGCTCAACGACATGGTTCAGAAAGCAGGTAGATTTTGTTGAGCAAATCAACCGTGTTGTTGAAGCTCTCTCCTTCTGGATGGCTACGTAAGAGAGTGCTTGTAGAACGCCTGAGATCCGATTGATCGCCTTGGAGAAGGAGGCGAGCCCAGGGCGCTCTTAGCTCGGGTTTATTGTAGCCAGGAGCCAGGTTTACGACAAACACAGGGGGCGGAGCAACGTCCTAAACGAGCAAACAATAGTCATTGACATTTTAGAAAGCTAATTGAGGAAATGTGGTTAGTTTCGTATTAAGGTGAACATTATGCTAAGTAAACTGTTTATTTATTGTTCTAATATATCTACATATGTATTTGATGAGGCACTGTTATTTGTCCACATGTCTTACAATAATAAAGTTCTGCACAACAGCTGCGCGCATGATAAAAGGGGACGTGTAATTTTCTGCTTCAATAGGGAACTCCATACTTTCTGAAAACTTCAAGAGCACTTTGGCCAGACATAAGCGCCACCGAGCATCGCCAAAGAGGTACAATGGTTCTCCTCAATTGTATGACCAGCTAAGTTATACGTCTTAAGCACCATTTTGTTCCACCAGAGAGGGGCACTTTCAAATTATCTCAAAGTAACACAATCCTGGGGGGTAGAAATTAGGATAGAGATCCTAACTTGTGAGTATACTGCTGTCACTTATTTACAAACAGCATATTGACATTATGTACATGTAATATTAGAAATACTTAAAGATCTAGCCGAGAATAGGCTACATATTGTTTCCATCTGTTTTCAGACAATAGGTTTGCACTAGCGGTTCTGGGGGGGGGGGGGGGGGGGGGGGTTGGGTGCAGTGACCCTGTGACAACAATTTTGGACCCCCTTGTGGCCCCCCTAAATGTGGAGTATGAAATAATTTTTACATAACACATTTTTGCTATCATTCTTTTTTTTAAATCCGTTATTAGACAGTGGCAACGATGATGATTATGAACATGGTCTTTTGCCTGCTAATGCCTGCAATGCAGTGAAGAAAACGATATGACAACAATAACGTCTAATGTAACTGGCCCCTCTAACAGTACAACTGGCCCCAGCTTGCCCCCCCCAGTTGAAATGGTCTAGAACCGCCACTGGTTTGACAAAGTTGTTTTACTTTACCCGGATGAACAAAATATGTCTCGGCAGAGTCCAAAAATTAAACACTAATCATACAGTTTTTGTGCATTTCAAGTTGACAGATATCAAATAAAGTATTGATAAAAAAATATATTACTGGACTTACATTCTGAAATCACAAGTGTTTCTGCTTATGCTTTTCTTATGAAAGATTATAATAATTGGATAATGTTTCATTGGAATTCATGGGAATTCACATGATGATAACTGATGAAATGCAACAACATCCTTATTCCTGGCACTCAACCACCTAACTAAACTTAAATCAACCCGCTGGGGCATTGCAGACACTTGGATATGTTTGTCGATGGGAGCGTAAGCCCCCTGGTTAACCTGGCATCTTAATATGTGTGTAAACGCATAGGAGCCAGAAGCAGGAACATTAGAGAAGACCAACAAGAAAAGAGCTTTGAATCGACAAAACAATTACTCATGAAATGTAACTCTAGTATTACTAGGCTATTATTATTGTTATTATTATTATTATTATTATTAGGTGTGCTTGCTGTTGGCAAAGCACCACCTTAGATTTGTATTATTATCATTATTATTATTATTACCAGCCATAGTTATTATTACTACACAGGACATAGTTAATCATGTTTCCTATATTTCCTTTACACTTCATCTACTGCAGTGGCCTGATCTTTGTTGGAGTATGTATAAAATGTTTGATCATGACTAAAACTTTGAAATCAGTGATTCAAGCGACAATGGGAAATGATTTTTTATGATGAAGAAGCTAAAGATGGTGGTGATGATTGTTGTGGTGATTTGGACATATTAGCATATCTTTTGTTACAACTGGAGCTATATCTACCTGTATAGTAATTGAGCTCATAAAGCTAGGCCTAAACGTTTCCAAGCAAAGCTGAAATACTTAAACATAGTCACTATTGATGTCTACATTATTTACTAATGGGGCTTTCTTTATTGGTGATCAATTCTTGTAATTCTTCATGTATTATTATGGGTTAACTCTCAGGTGGGTCTCACTTTCTCACAATGATCAAAGTGTCATTCAGGGTGACCAAAAGTGACTAAAACCAATGATCTCCATATAAGCCAAAGCACCAATGTTATCATCGTGTGGATGGTGGCATATTTCTCTTTGTTGGAGAGGGAAAATAAAAGTACAAACTCACACCATCATTTGATTTAGTATTACGTCAGTAAGTACCCTAATCGCGCAAATGAAGATGCGACATGGTCAGCCATCAATTACTGGCGACGCAACACAAATCTCTCTTTAAGATGTTCATTATGAATTGTAATAAATCACTGTTATATGACTTTTTATTCAGTAAATATTTACGTGCTCATGCATCCTTCAATTTCTCACAAACCTTTCCCATCGCATTTATTGCAACGGAGTGGGTGGATTTTTTTGTTAAATTAGGAGGCATAGTACAGGAGACAAACTAATTCACGGCACTCAAAAGTCAGTAGCATTATGCATGAAGTTACCCTCACGTCAGAGTAAATATCATACCAACAGCATATGGTAATTTCCATTGTTTTTAAAGTTTCTTGCAATTCAACTTCAAAGCACACTGCTACACATGTTTACTTTCTATTTCTGTTAAACCTCAAATAACATTAAATTCACCTTCTTTTGTAAATATTCTAATAAACATGATTCACGTAAGTATGCAAGGCACAGTATGTGATCTTACCTGCAAAGGCCATCATAAAAACAGACGCTTTGTGTGCCACCTCCATGCTTTTGGATACGCTGGGGCTCGTGGTGGCTTTTTGGGAATATGGGAAAGGTAGGCCACAGTCACAGCACTTCTAACGTTATGTAAATGAGACAAACCTCTCAACCTTCTGGATTATTGAGCCAGAGAGCACGACCGGAGTCCAGAGACCCTCCACATTGGAAAAGCACTGAAATCTGGCGCCGGTTGGCTCCACAGTTTACAGAAATAGTTTTGATCCATAGGCTATACACTTATCTTGTACATTTCAACTTGTAGAGCTAGTGAACAAGATATTTGGACATATCATCCGGTGAAGGAAATGCTAGGCCTCCATAAGGTTTGTAAGATTTATATTTGAATGGGTTTATTGGTACAATATATTAAATTAAGTAGATACAGACTTTTTATTTTTTTAAATACAGACAGTATTCTTGTACTGGTTATGTGCAAATCTAGCTATGCAAATGTGCCCTATTGTGCTTGTCTGCTGCATATTGTCTGTAGCATATTTGCTATTTAGCGTTGAAATATGGCATATTTAAAACTGAAATATTAAATCCATGATAAATAACTCCAAGATTGCTAACTTCAAAGAAGTAACAATGTAGCCTATTGATGTTTCAGATAGCCTACGAGTAAAGGCTTGCCCGCTGCTTTTTAGATGTGGGCTATTGTCCATAGACTTTGAATCACCAATTTAAATGGAGGAAATAAAAACGATTAAAATATCAAATCTTATATCAGTTACATATGCACCAAACTCAATTTTATTGTTGTCAAAGTATTTTGAAGTTGTGTATTGTGCCTCGAAGATTACAAGCGTTTTTCTTTGCGTATTCCCAGCGCGCTCATTCCATGCCATTGCTTTGTTTTCTGCTAAACCTATAACTTGTTAAACCTACTTCTTCAGAGAAAGCACAATTAATAAGCTTTGCTCATATTGAAAAATTATGCATCAAATAAAACTTTAATTTTGTATTGTCATTGTTTAATTCAATATCAGGCAATTATGATTTAGAAAAATCTGGATTCTATTGTTTCTTTAAACCATAGGCTCATCAAAATAGAATATGGAATAATGTTGTTGGCGGCCTGCAGTCTTATGACCGAACATTCTCGAATTATTTGTAATTAGATTGTGTCCGGATGAACCAACTATAGCTGGATCAATAGATCACCTCCTCCTTATGCAGATGCATGACCACTAGGGCCTGTAATGTGATATCATTGTGCATGTGGAGACGTCCACTATAGACCAAGGCTATAATTATGGTATTACAAGGGTCTAATGACAAACAAGGATTTAATCAAACAACGCATAACGGTTATTTCAAGAACACATATCTTGCTTCTGTGTTAAATGTCTGGAATTGAATGGTCATCATAATAACCTGGATGGCCCCCTCCACTCAGACGACAGAAACATGCGGGTGGGCCTGATGGCTAGGCTAACATTTAGCTGCAGGCTATTTCTCTCCACACTGCTGGGTGCACTGATGTCCATTTTATTGATATTTTGTTTCATTAATGAATTGTTATCTTGTCAAACATAAACACTAAAGCATTATTCGACGATTTAATCATACATGGGTGATGCTTTTATATTTCAAAACAGCCCCTCCCCCACGGACGCAGTCTGTGGTACAGCAGCACAGCAGATGGACCAGAGCGCGTGGTCACTGAAGTGCTTTCTCCATCACTGCGTGCTGGTTCAATAACCTGAGAGAGATTTGCGAGATCCGTGAAGGGCTAGAGTGCTCGGTGTAAGAGCCAGGGTCCTGACCCGCCACCTCAAAGATACACCGGCGGAACGAAGTGACCGCTGCTGGGAATCAATAGACGAGACACGGCACTACTGGTGAATGTGCTATGTTGGTAGACTGATGTCAAATGTCGTTACACTTTTACCATGTATGATGTTTAAAATCTCATGAACTCAGGGTCTGAAAATATCTAAAATGGAAACTATCCGACGATCAGTTTACGTGTACATGCGTCTAGGGCGCACGGTTACGCACGGCTATTATGCTCTTGTTTTTGCTCATGTTTTCTGCTTCATTATAAACATTTAACTGTATATTCTATGTTTTTTAAAACAGCCAGCCAAAACTGCATTCCAACTAGAGCGTAATGGCGCACATTGTACAAATTGTACAAACATATCAAAGGTGCCAAATATTCCAAATGGAATTCATTCATGCCACATATCGGTTGGTTAGGCCAAATCACCTGAAGAAGTCCACCATACTTGCGATCTTCTTTGTTTAGTCAATTTGTTTAGTCAACAAATTGACAGTATTATTTTAGGCCTATCTCAATGGCCAAATAAGTTATTGTCGATGACGCCTGCTTGCCTCATAACGTCACACTTGAAGAAGGATTGCACGCGGACAGTTGTAAAACCGAATTGACAGAAGGAGATATAAATGCAAGTGATGTAACTTTATAAAAGCTGATTTTGGAAGCATGTTAATATGTCGAGCATAAGTCCTCTTTGTGGGATCCAAGCGCATATTCCTGAAAAGCTTTTCCTTACGGGAATGTCCTCAAAAACCATAACTATTAAGATATTTCTAAACAAAGCGCGCCCCAAAAAACCCGAAAGGAATCCAAGAAGACATTTGTAAAGGCCTAATAAGGATGCCTATGTTTGTAGTATAGTCAGAATAATCGTTTGGGCAACTGCATTGGGCTACTATGGGAAATGGTTCTTACCATTACATTACATTACAGCTCGCCTTTGTCCTCCCACTGATTCATATTTCACCAACTTTTGTTAATACAATTGATTTACTCAACAAATTAGCTGAATATGCATGTGGGTATTTGAATGTGTAAATATTGAAAGGGTATTCGGAAACGCAGCATTAAAAACATGTCTCCCACTATGTGATAGCTACGATAAGGACTAGGTCCATAGACTACTTCTAGATAACAACCACAATATCATGAATATAATTCGAACAAGATATGCTGTGTATGACATTGGGTTTACACACATTTTCCAACCTCCTCTTGCAGATTGATTAAAAAAAAATGTTTTAACTATGATTACCATATATCACTGCAAGGCACTGCAACCAAATTCCCCATTGTTCTGATAGTTACAAGATGAGAACTAGATGGATATCTCAAAAGACCCCACACACGGAGTCGGGATTTCAATCAAGCCAAACTCTCTCCTTTTACACCGGCCACCATTTTGTGTGTAAAAGCAGGTGCATATCTTTCAGTTGCAGTACTTGAAACAGTGCAGGCCCACCGCTAAGTAGGTTAAAGGTCCTCCCAAGTGGAGCAAGTATCTGACAGGCCCCTTGAAGACCTTTTTCTTCTTTACGAGTTTTCATTCAACCACAATTAATGTCGCTTGATGGACGAAATGATGCTAATAGGTCGCAAAAAACATAGGAGGAATTAAAGAAAGTATTACGCATGAAGATAATTGCAAACAGTATTATGGTACTTTATTTTAAATATGGGAAGATCGTAGGATATTTGCATACCTATTACAAATGAGTTTAGAAACAATGTTGTTAATTTTTGTCTAACTTTTGCGAAGGATCAAGTCGACTTTCTGCATGAAGGATTGTGAATTGAGCACGCCTGAAACCTTCCGGAATTTTTGCTGGCCCATATGGTTCATCTATGTGAGTACAGAACATTGATTAATATGTAAACCCGCATTCACACAGTTTGGTCATGGTCTGAAACAATTGTATAGCTAATATCAATCGCTTTCAGAGATTTCCAGTTCAATGTGTCTTTGTCAGTACCTTAAGTACAGGATTGAAGATTCCCTCAAAATATTTGAAATCACTTTTTTGAAAATGACTATCACTATCGACTATAGTTGACTCCTTTTGGAGAGTACATTTCAATATTTCTTTGGCTAGGCCTACTACTTCAATACATTCATTGTGGTTTGTTAATTTCATTTCTTTATTTCTCTCACTTATCTTTGTAATAATAGTCCTAGTAACATTCAACGAAGTGTTATGATTGTTGGATCTACTATGCGGTTGTGCAAGTTTCCCAAATATAATGTTGAGAAATAACACACACCTGATGATGAATGCTCTAAATAATCATAAATATTCATACAATGTGTTTTTTTTTGTGAACATTTTGTAACCTTTGGACTTTAAGGTTTTATCTGTGCAAAGCATAGTTCTTAGAAATCGAGCGTTAAAGTTTTCACATCCCAGATCTCAGAACGGGTTTTGTAGTGAATTCTTCCTTCATAACCCATTAAGGTCATCCTCACCTTAAAGTTGCCCACCTGAAGTGCAGAGTATCAAAACGCTGACACATTTGTAAATTCGTTTTATTAAGGGGGTGCAATTGCAGAACGGGTTTTGTAGTGAATTCTTCCTTCATAACCCATTAAGGTCATCCTCACCTTAAAGTTAGCCCACCTGAAGTTCAGAGTATCAAAACGCTGACACATTTGTAAATTCGTTTTATTAAGGGGGTGCAATTGCAGATAGAGCCTGATGGCTCTGAAAGGTTCTATCTGACGCTTCTGAATTAGACATTTGAATTAATATACTATAGAATTACACTATTTTACCAAGATAAAGTCAGAACATCATCATCAAATACATTAATAATTGTATTATGATAATCAGACGAAGTACTGGCATTACTGAACAACGATGTGACAACATCATTTACTTTAAGATTTCTGACAGTGTTGTTTTTTGTTGTTGCCATTCTTGCTGGCTAGAGTAGCCTAGACCATACTTAGAAGGAGATGGCAAAGACGTGTTCAGATTGGTCCATCTGTATTTCTTCAGGCTTTGTGATTGGATTGAAGATAGAACCTTAGCGCTAAGTTCAAATGAGTTTATGCACACAGAACTTTCTAGTTTTTCATATTTTTTTTCCACAAAAAATGTACTTAAAAGAACATCTAACTTTCCAGTCATACGAAGAACCATCTAAAGATGAATTATATGTGACTAACTCATTTCTGACAAAAATGTCAGATAGAATTTTGTTTTCATTGAGTCTTTGAATTTTTTTAAAATAACAATGTCAGATTGTAAAAAGCATGTGGGAACACTTTTTAATAACTTTTTTAAAACAGGTGTCGGTATTTTTACAATATCGTTGCTTATGGAATCTGATGCGTTGGTCACATTAGCGCTTAAGGATAAGCAACAAACATATGGACCTTTAGCCCTCCCGTCAAATGAAAGTGTTGCTTTCCACTGCTCTTTATTGGTTTGATTGTGGATATTTTCACACAATTATTATTCTTTACAAAAATAATTCAGAAACAAAGCAAAGGAAAGCTTATTAACACAATTGAGAGAAGAAAGAGAGGTCATTTGTCTGGTTAGGTCGTTGTAGTCGGTGGTACATCGCTGGCACACTTCTGAGCAACATTAATTGTCCCAACAGTGAGGGCACATAAACAAAGCTGTTGGAGAGAGTCTGTGACTCAACCACTGTTCATTATTTAGACCTTGAGTTATTCACATAGGGGAATGTCAGCATTAGTGGGACAAGTGTAGTGGGGCATTTGTGTTTGAGGGTGCTGCACTAGGGTAATTTTGCAACCCAATCACAACAATTGTGATTGGGTTGTTGCTGAATGTGTTCTCTGCATGAATTTTTTTTGGGGGGGGTTAGTGTCACATCATTGTAGTGTGTGTGGTCAGGTTTCTTAGATGGGGTGACCGGTTGAAACTCCGCCATACATATTAATCCATGAGCTAGAATAATAAGGCTGTCATTCTGTCAATTATAATTCAACAATCTATCTTTTGGTGTTAAAATGAATAGTTATTGATAGGGTTTTGAAATATAGTATATAGAATATAGAAACCATTCATGTCAACAGGCACAAAATAAACTGCTTCTGTTTTTTTTTTTTTATGTCAATATCAAATCATTTTCTGGGTAACAGTTTAATACTTCACTGTGCAATTTCTCAAGTAAGAATTTTGCCAGGACTGTCTGAAAGTGGTCTGAGTGGGGAAGGGAAAAGTGAAACTAGCTATTATTGGCAGAGTGATTTGGAACTAATTTACTGTCTGGTGATGTGACCAGGCAGGCCAAAACTCCATCTGACCAAAACAGACAGCAATTTCAGCCGCTCTTACACTAAAAGGGCAGTATCATTATTTTCACAATTGTACAGTATTATTCCAACCTAGTGTGGAAATATATATATAAACACAGGAAATCACGTTTTTGACTGCACTGGGTCTTTAATCAATTTAATTGTATTTTCCTTGATTAGATATTCTAAAATACACTGAACAAAAATGTTTATATCCCTGTTAGTGAGCATTTCTCCACTGCCAAAATAATCCATCCACGTGACAGGTGTGGCATATCAAGAAGCTGATTAAACATCATGATCATTACAAAGGTGCACCTTGTGCTGGGGACAATCAAATATGCTGTCACACAACACAATGCCACAGATGTCTCAAGTTTTCAGGGAGCATGCAATAGGCATGCTGACTGCAGGAATGTCCACCAGAGCTGTTGCCAGAGAATTTAATGTTAATTTCAGTACCATAAGCCACCTACATAGTCGTTTTAGATCATTTGGCAGTATGTCCAACCAGCCTCACAACCGCACCACGTGGAACCATGCCAGCCCAGGACCTCCACATCTGGCCTTTTCACCTGTGGGATTGTCTGAGACCAGACAGCTGATGAAACTGGGGGTTTGCACAACCAAAGAATTTCAGCGAAAACTGTCAGAAAACGTCTCAGGGATGCTCATCTGGTGCTCGTGGTTCTCAACAGGGTCTTGACCTGACTGCAGTTCGGATTTGCGACCGACTTCAGTGGGAAAAGGCTTACCTTCGATGTCCACTGGCATGCTGGAGAAGTGTGCTCTTCACAGGTGAATCTCGGTGTCAACTGTACCGGGACAGATGGTGAACGGTTTGCTGATGTCCATGTTGTGAACCGAGTGCCCCATGGTGGGGGTGGGGTTATGGTATGGACAAGCATAAGCTACGGACAACGAACACAATTGCATTTTATGGACCATTTGAATACACAGAGATACTGTGATGAGATCCTGAGGCCCATTGTCGTGCTATTCATCCGCCACCATCACCTCATGTTTCAGCATGATAATGCATTGCCCCATGTCGCAAGGATCTGTACACAATTGCTGGAAGCTGAAAATGTCCCAGTTCTTCTATAGTCTGCATACTCATCCATTGAGCATGTTTGGGATGCTCTGGATCGACGTGTACGACAGGGTGTTCCAGTTCCCGCCAACATCCAGCAACTTCGCACAGCCATCGAAGAGGAGTGGGACAACATTCCACAGGCTACAATCAACAGCCTAATCAACTCTATGAGAAGGAGATGTGTCGCGCTGCATGAGGCAAATGGTGGTCACACCAGATACTGACTGGTTTTCTGATCCACGCCCATACCTTTTCTTTTAAGGTATCTGTGACCAACAGATGCATATCCATATATCCAGTCATGTGATTAGATTAGAGCCTAATTTATTTATTTTTATTGACTGATTCCCTTATATCATCTGTAACTCAGTAATATCTTAGAATTTGTTACATGTTGCGTTTATATTTTTGTTCAGTGTACATTGAAAAATGTTTTATTTGTTCGTCATATAGATGCTATATAGCAAATAAACAGCATAGGAGGATGGAAGGCATTAGAGGGAAATAACAAGGGCATGAAAGGAAGAAAGGAACCACAATGACACGTAAGAAAGGGAGGATAGAAACAAGGCTCAATTTATGAAGGGGACAGAATATGGGGGATAGTAGAGGTGTTCCAGGATCAAGTAAACGCTGTGCAGACTCCTTTAGTTAGATATTCACCAAGAGCTTGGAATGTCCCCACATACATTTTCCAAGGGCATAGAGAGAGTCTAGTAGAAGGTTATTGTCCCAAAATTGTAAAAACAGAGTGTATTATCTACAAGCATCTACAAAGTCTTATTGATGAGTTCATAACAAGTGTGAGGTGATGTGGGACACCATATATATATATATATATATATATTTTTTTTTACCTTTAACTAGGCAAGTCAGTTAAGAACAAATTCTTATTTACAATGATGACACTAATGTATTTCTAATGACAAAATAGTGTCCCAGTTCATTTACTGAAGTGTCCCACCAACACTGAAAGCCACACTTTGTAGAAGTATGTGTCTGATTTTGTTTTAGTGGTTGTAGCATCCACTGAATAATACATTTTCATCATAAAAAGCAAGATACGATCTTAATTCATTGAAATAAACATCATTTGAGTAGGGATAAAGTGATTTTGATTGTCTACATAGCGATATACCAAAACGTGTGCCACTTCTGCATAAACAGTATTACCCCGGTCAAATGTCCCTGCTGCCAATCTTCTACTTTATCAAATTCCTTTGTCTGTGATTGTCCTCATGGATTAAACTCAATGTTACAAAATGTCCATTCTCTTTGAAGAGAGGATGCACTTGATCAACCATGTGTTATTGTCTTGATATTTTCTTTTCATGTTGTATTTTTGATAGGTAACTCAGTAGGCTGCCAGGTAGTCAAACTTTTTGTCAAACAATATAAGAGTCAGTGAGCTTACGATCTATTAGAGTAATTACATTTTTTGATGTTTTAGTTTGGTAGACCTAGTTTATTGTCCTGATTGACCTGCCTTTAAAACCTATATAGGCCAATAATAAAGTTAATGATGGTAAAATAGGCCTACCTGTGCACTGAGGTTCTACTTTCTTGTAGCCTATATTTAAAGGGATAGTTCAGGATTTTGGCAATGAAGTCCTTTTACTCCCAAGAGTCAGATGACCTCGTGGATACCATTTGTATGTATCTGTATCCAGCATGATGGAAGTTAGAGGTTGTTTCAGAAGCAAATGCTAACTAGCATTAGTGCAATGACTGGAAGTCTACAGGACAAGCTAGCATGCTAGGAGTTCCTGTAGACGTTCAATCATTGTGCTAACGCTAGTTAGCATTTGCTTGCAAAACTACCTGTAACTTCCTTCATACTTGTCTAGAAACATAAAAATGGTATCCACAAGTTCATCTGACTCTGGGGAGTAGATAAATGGCTTTGTTGCCAAAATTCCAAACTTTCCCTTTAATATTGATAATCTGATGCACCAAAAATATATACTTAAGGCATGTTTTTAGCCCTATCTAGCATTTATATTTCTTTTTTCTTTTGTCTTAAGATTTAATTTGATAAAATGTGATCTTCTCATGTGCAACATTTGTGCTGCCAACGAAGCTGGTAGACTCATTCATGCTATGGTTTTAAAAGTGTTTCCGTAAATCTAGAGCAAAACATCTGTCTTCTATTCACTGTTTGTCCACTACAGAAACCTATGTGATGTAGGTAACTGGCAGCAGGGGAGTAACTGGCAGCAATGGAGTGATATGGAGTGATACAACACACAATCTATGAAAAAATAGGGAAATTATGAGTATGTTCGTTCTTGAATAATTCAAGAAGTTAACTTTCTTTTAGGGAGTTTAAGGGTGGTTAATGTCATTTACATAGCAGACACTAAATATACCTGATTTAAATGGTCAATTTTGGTCTCACATGTAAAAAAATTTTTTTATGGAGAATGGTGTCACTCCCGGAATGTTGGCAAATAGATGTTATCCGTAACAAGTGTTTCCTGCTGTTCATGTTACATTCACTCAAAGTCAGGAACTCAATTTAGCTTGTTTTACCATAACATGCGAGAGACGCTTGGTCTAATCGAGCGCTTCAAAGCACTTTCAATACCAGGGATTATGTAGAGATGAAGAAAACGTTTCAATTGTTTCAGAACTCAACAATGGAGTGGTAAACAGGAGCTGACTACCAATGAGATGTGTTTTTTTAACTGTATGTTATTTGTTCCACATTAGGCTTCCATGTAGCTTTTATCCGTTTAGCCACATAGTATTATCTCAAGGGATCAAAGGTCCAACAATATAATTACCCAACACAACACAATGCATACCTTTATATTTTAGCCTCTATTATCTGATGGGGGTATGTCAGGATCATCATCATGCATTATCATATTTTTCATTACAATTTGTTAATGACAGTTTGTAAGGGATGTTTTGTGTTTTTACTTATAAATGAGACTAATGTTTACACTTTCTCCATAGATGGAAAATGCCATTTTGATGCTTGTCAAAATATGAGCTTATACGGCTGCACTGTTATAATACCCTTACAAGGTGGACCCCAATATGGCATGATGCATTGCAATCTCATTTATCAAGCACCAAAATAAAAAATAAAAAATTCCAACATGGGTTACAGTATATTATAGTTCATCACACATTTCTATCCATAAACAAATAATTAACGGTCTATAAACTGGATATAAAACGATACAACCCCTCTTTATAAAGAGTAACTGTGTTTGTGAATTTTGATTTATTAACACTAGTATTGGTCATTCTGAGGTTGGATAGACAGTGCTTTTAGATCACCAACTATTATAATTTTCATCATTATGAAAACAGAACTTAAGATTCTACGTTGAAGAAGTTAATTCAAGATTTGACATTGCTGACTGTTACTTTCTGAGATTTTCACCTCACCGAACATGCCCCTGTTGCCATGGCAGTGATATTATATCCCTTAGTACTTGTGAGGCTAAGCACTCTCTTGTTTGTGGTTTTTGTCCTGTCTTGTGCTAATGATTCTCTCTTTACAGGTGATCAGTCAACCCTCTATATCAGATCCTCCCGAGGACGCTTGATGTCATCTTGTCCTCCTGGTCATTATACTACCTGCTCCTCTCAACAATACTGCCTTCTCGCTGCTTCTCCACTTGAACTGCCTGGCTGGCCCTCTTCTCTCAAACCATGGTGAAATTGTGTGATAAAACATTGCAGACAGTCCTCTCCTTACTCCTCCCTCTAGCTGTGTCTTTGGGACTCAACAAAGAATTCCTCCAGACAGCTTGCTACTTGGTTGGTCAGGAAGCAAAGTTCATGTGAAGCAAAAGCTGTTCAAGTGTCTGTGACATCCATTTCACTTTAAAGGGACAGTCCACTGAAAATGCAGACTTAAATGATTTTTCACTTACCTTGGCTGTAATCGATTCACCAAACCTTTTGGGTATAAGAGTGATCAATCAATCAATGAAATGTATTTATAAAGCCCTTTTTACATCAGCCGATGTCACAAAGTGCTATACAGAAACCCAGCCTAAAACCCCAAACAGCAAGCAATGCAGATGTAGAAGCACAGTGGCTAGAAAAACTCCCTAGAAAGGCAGGAACCTAGGAAGAAACCTATAGAGGAACCAGGCTCTGAGGTTGAGATTATAACAGTACATGGCCAAGATGTGATCAAATTAAGATCCTACATCTGTATCAAGTCTGTTTGTTTGGATACCAAGGCAACTACTGTAGCTAGGTAAACTTGCTAGCTACTTCAGTGGATGTTGAACACATTTCTAGCAGCAAATAAACACGTTTCTAGCTGTACATTTGTTCAATTATAGCCATGGTATAAGCAGGCTACTCAACTCAGGGGTCAATGCTTCTTTGGAAAATAATGCATAGAACAAATAACCTCTCTTGATTATCCTTTACATAAAGTGACTTTTCAAAAATATAATACAGACCATGGGATACCATTGTAAGAGATTGATTGTAGTGTTTCCAATGTGTTTCAGGCATATTTTCCGAATTAATGGGTCCTTATGGTAATATAGTACCTATCATTATTTTTTATTATATTGCTCTTAAACGCGGATCTTAGTCCCCCTAGGAAGACGGGTTACTGCTTACAATGTTAAAAATGTTCCGACATGCACATCTGCACAGGTACTGTACAAGCGTCGGTTGGTCTAGGCGGAAATGGACTTGCATGAAATCTGTCCAGACCCTTACCCGTTTGTGCCCTGACATAAACATCCTCAATGGACACAAAATTGGTAGCTAGCTAAATGGCGCTCCCAGAGGATATTTTCAATGAGAGTATTTCATGTCATTAGTTTGCATGAGCCGTGGCAGAGAATGTTAGCATTACAAGCTTTCAACCACTGACTGGCTGTGGCTATAATTAGCCTCGCTATCTGCGTCTGCATTGTGCCCGTCTCTGTCATGTTTCACAATTCCTGCTCACATTTTTAGCCCAACTTACCCAAACTCGTCATTTGTTGGAAGAGTTGTCCTTTTGAAGAGCACCCTCCCTCCGCTGAATGTTTTTTTTCTACCCTTTCGAAGTGACCCAGAAAAGCCACCATGTTACCCAGACCTAGGCCTAGATTCAATTAAATCAGATCAATATCCTCTTTCGGTAGGATATAGGCTAATGCCGAGAGCCACATGTGGATTTGACAGCTCTAATGCAGATCCACCTCTGGCACCGCCAAATCATCCTCTATGCGGGTATCGGCTAAAGCGGACCTGTTTGAATCGAGCCCCTAGTGCTGTTGCCCTAGGTCTGGGATTTCTGAGACTAAGGGCTGGATTCCATCCGTATCGCCGAAGTATCGCGGAAGATCCGCGTTATAGCTCGATTGAAATTTAAAGGCAATGTTCCCGTGTTCATGGAGACTGTATTCACGGTAAACACTGCATTTGTCAGCTCAATCGGAAATGACCTTTAGATTTAACACGGATCTTCTGCAATACTTCCGCGATATGGATTGAATCCAACCCTAATTTTGACTGGGATTCAATCTAAGGCCCACTGTTGACATATGCACTGCACTTGCCTTTTAATCGGAGATGAACTGCTAATTTTCATTCTTGATTTAGACCTGGGTACACCAAAGAGTGTATTGGCCAATCAGTGACAAGTATAAATAAATTAACTGGGGTAGGAAAGAGCCTGGAGAGCAGTGTGCCAGCCTCCAGCTCTCCAGGCTCAGTAAGTCACAAAACTCCACTGTAGTTCAAAACATGTCCACTGGAGGGGGAAAGAGTAAATAATCAAAAATAATTATTCATATCGTATCATACCAAAACATCACATGAGAAAATATGCTAGGACAGAAAAGCCTTAACAATGTAAAGAAAAGAAAGAGGTTTTATTGATTAAATCATTATTTCATATGTATGTTGCTGCTGGTAAGCAACAATGACTAGCCTAAAACAATTTCCATTATTTTGATTTGATATCACATAAAAAATATATGTAAAGTAATACTCCTCCCATCTTCTCTCATCATCCCACTCAAGCATAACTGTGGAAAGTGCAGCTTTTAAATCCGATAGGGACACCGTCCTTTCTGAAGGAGAGTTTGTGCAGATCAATTAATTTTGGTACTGCCTTCTTTGCTGTATTGATATAAAAGTCTGAGGATAGCTTTTTACACATTTTTACAGCATTAATAGCGTATTCACATGAAAATAATAAACATTAAGTTTCCAAACCGGACCCTTATTGTGAATTGGAAAATGTACAGTACATACATATTCTGGTGTAGGGATGAACTTTTACCCTATAGTAATATGTATGTTTTTCTTTAGGCTCACCTGTCAGATACGCCTGTATGTATGACAGTGTCATAACAGATTATTCATGATTGCAAGATACATGTTCAACCATGTTTTAAAATAGATCAAAATAGATTTAAAATCAAGCACTCATCCTTTCTATTTTTGTTCTTTCAAATCATAATAATTGCTGCTGTGAACAGACAAGGGGTTTACATTTTAGCTAATAGTTTTACACTAGAAACGATAGTAAGTGACAAAACATTTGCTATTTTTCACCAAAAATGCCTGAATATATTGTGTAGTCATCATATAGACTCATTGTCTGTCTCTATAGTTGTTAGAGTTGCTGTCTGTGTGATTGTTTTTCTCCTCCTAGAAAATCACTATCTGCAAACTACTATTAAAACAGCAATAAACACACACACACACAGAAACTCTAAAATTCCAACTAAGGAGACAAACAATGAGTCTTCATGATGACTACACAAGATATTCAGACATTCTTGTTGAAAAACGGTGAAAATGTTGTGTCCCTTATTATTGAGACAGAAACTCTAACAGGCGTTTCTGGTTGGATACTGGGCTAGTTTCACCCAGGAGTCCTACAAGTGTATGTAATAACTATGTAGTAAGGAAGGGCTGTACTTCCCAAACACATTACCAGCTACACCTGTTGATGCCGCCACTGCTGGATCTTCAATACTTATATGTGACAACGATTGAAAGGTAGGGCCTACGTGCAAAGTCTTCAAACGATCACTATATTGGATTGATAGCTTTTTGTAATCATTGTAAAACAATGAAGATGAGGGAAGCTGAAGGAAAGGGCTGGAAGAATGTAGTCACGCTCAAATTCAAGGGAGTTGAAGTTCCTTATTTTCAAATTCGCTAGGGTGTTGTTGTTTTTGTTATCAAGGCCTGGTAGTACTGATAACACTCGGGGGGAAAAAGTATCATTACTTGGTAGAAGCTGTTTGTAGATTGTATTCCACTTGTCACTCCCTCTTCAACAGCTTTTCCCTGAGTATGGTGAGATTGGGCCGAATGTCACAGACCCAATAAATCATGAAGTGCTTTGAGAGGCTTGTTAAGGATCATATCACCTCCACCTTTCCTGACACCCTAGCCTCTTAAATGTAATGGCAAAATGTAGATTTCCGCCTAAATAGACATACCCAAAAGTAACTGCTATTCATGTGTAATTACATGATTCAGAAATGCTAAACTTGGTGTATTTGGAAAGAAGACATCTGGGAGATTATGAGGAAATGATCAGAAGATAGATAGGCGTTACATAGTTCAGAATACACAAGATCAAGCACACACAAAATAACATCTTTCATTGACAAGCTATAAGTGAATTATTGATTCCCAGAGCTGGAAACACAGCACATGGCTTCCACAACATGTGAACAATATTAGAAACAAAAATGGGATTGATAGACTTAACAACTGGAAATGGGCAGATGTTTTAGTAAGTGGTGCCAGTTGTGGTGATGGGTCGTTTCCAAGTCTCCCTAAACCTCTCCAAAGTGGCATATGTCTGTAAATTAGATAATTCCAGTGCTATTACATATTTGCAATCCCTAAATGCTATTTTTTCAGTATAAAAACACAATTTCTACCATATCAACTCACTCAAACATTGGGATGGTGTTATGGGGTATCCAGGGTACATTGAAGTGTCCTCTCAAAAGTGTTAGAACGTGGTAATTGCATTGTTTTTGCACACTGGATGTGCCTAACAGTTATTGTCCACTATAAAAACAAAATTTCTACAACACCAACCTCTCTCAAACGTTGTGGTGGTGTCGGGGGACATACAGGGGATATCCAAGTGTTTTTCAACCTCTCCAAAATGCTTGAACGTTTAGCCTAAGCATATCCAATGTATTGGTCCCACAAACAAATTAACTGTTTACAAAAACAATATAAAAGCAACAGATATACATAAAATGTCTTATCAAACACAAACTTGGTTACACGTGTTCTTCACTAAAAAAGGTGCAGAAATAGAAATAACCTGAAATCTTTACAAATGGCATTCGTGTTTGTTTTTCATCCCAGGTGTAGATGATTAGATTACACTTTCACTGTAGCTTGTGCATGTCGTGATAGTCTATGAAGCAGTCCCTCTCTGCCAGGAATCAAAAAGTGAACTGGCATTTTGGACAGAAGATCTGGCATTTCCTCTGTCAACAATGGTTACCTGCAAGGAAACACGTGCCGTCATTGCTTTGCACAAAAAGGGCTTCACAGGCGAGGATATTGCTGCTAGTAAGATTGCACCTAAATCAACCATTGATCCGATCATCAAGAACTTCAAG
This sequence comes from Salmo salar, assembly GCF_965601325.2. Lineage (NCBI taxonomy): Eukaryota > Metazoa > Chordata > Actinopteri > Salmoniformes > Salmonidae > Salmo > Salmo salar. Next base: position 17,801,330 of record NC_138299.1, on the reverse strand, counting down.
GAGAGCGGTTCAATTGTTGTGAAGAAGGCTTCAGGGCACCCAAGAAAGTCCAGCAAGTGCCAGGACCGTCTCCTAAAGTTGATTCAACTGCGGGATTGGTGCACCACCAGTACAGAGCTTGCTCAGGAATGGCAGCAGGCAGGTGTAAGTGCATCTGCACGCACAGTGAGGCGAAGACTTTTGGAGGATGGCCTGGTGTCAAGAAGGGCAGCAAAGAAGCCACTTCTCTCCAGGAAAAACATCAGGGACAGACTGATATTCTGCAAAAGGTACAGGGATTGGACTGCTGAGGGCTGGGGTAAAGTCATTTTCTCTGATGAATCCCCTTTCCGATTGTTTGGGGCATCCAGAAAAAGCTTGTCCGGAGAAGACAAGGTGAGCGCTACCATCAGTCCTGTGTCATGCCAACAGTAAAGCATCCCGGGAACATTTATTTGTGAGGTTGCATCTCAGCCAAGGGAGTGGGCTCACTCACAATTTTGCCTAAGAACACAGCCATGAATAAAGAATGGTACCAACACATCCTCCGAGAGCAACTTCTCCCAACTATCCAGGAACAGTTTGGTGATGAACAATGCCCTTTCCAGCATGATGGAGCACCTTGCCATAAGGCAAAAGTGGTAACAAAGTGGCTCGGGGAACAAAACATCAATATTTTGGGTCCATGGCCAGGAAACTCCCCAGACCTTAATCCCATTGAGAACTTGTGGTCAATCCTCAAGAGGCGGGTGGACAAACAAAAACCCACAAACTCTGACAAACTCCAAGCATTGATTATGCAAGAATTGGCTGCCATCAGTCAGGATGTGGCCCAGAAGTTAATTGACAGCATGCCAGGGCGGATTGCAGAGGTCTTGAAAAAGAAGGGTCAACACTGCAAATATTGACTCTTTGCATCAACTTCATGTAATTGTCAATAAAAGCCTTTGACACTTATGAAATGCTTGTCTTTATACTTCAGTATTCCATAGTAACATCTGACAAAAATATCTAGACACTGAAGCAGCAAACGTTGTGGAAATTAATATTTGTGTCATTCTCAATACTTTTGGCCACGACTGTACTGTAGCAATGTCCACAAAGAGGTATAAAAAAGTTTGGGTAGCTCCCAAATGTCATCATCCAAATCCTCTGCATCCTCCACTCTGTGGTGAATAAAATAAAGGAAGATTTTGTTGTAACACACACAGAATTACAGTTGACTAAATTTACAAAAAACATAACTAAAGTAAAAACACGAAGCCTAAACTTTATCTGTACAGTGACTCGCATAGAAGGTGTGAAGCACACACACAATGCAAACAGTAACACTTTGGAGTCAAAGGCAGAGGTGAGAACCACAAATAAAGAATGACCATGAGAGTTTAGTGGCCTCTCCAAAGGATGAAACTTAGAACAGCAAACAGTGAACTAATACGAAACATAGACAATAACTACTATAACGTTCAAATTACTTGTTAAATAGGCCTATGTAAACTAAATCCAAAGCACAAAAAGCAGACAACTTATAAAAAATGAAGTACATATACTAAATTAGCTATATAAAGTCATGAAAATAATTTACTTACAGATCTAAAAGTGGATCCAATCCTTCCAGAAAGAAATCTTCATCGACTGCGTCGAAGTACTCGTTGTCCAAATCGCTCCCCTGATCCGAGTCCGACCAGTATTTTATTAAAAGCTTCTATGTCGGTATACTTATTCATAGCTGCCTTCTCTGAGCCAGGTAGCAATAGTTCGCATTACCCATGAAAGGTTCTAGGCCCACCCAGGTCAACTGCATATCCCTGGAAACCTTTTCTCATTGGCTACAAGACTGCCAAGGTGCCATAGTAGCCAATCCCCTGTGTAATGCATGCCTACGGCGCGTAAGCAGGCGACGTCATATTTTTGATGCGCAAAGATATAGTTCAGGGGTGGGCAAACTTTTTGGCTTGAAGGCCACACCGGGATTTTGAAATTCAATGGAGGGCCGCATTTTTGGGGGGACCAATTTTTGTTAAAATCAATTTGAGGGGGCCTCCGGTCTAAGGCACTGCATCACAGTGCTTGAGGCATCACTAGAGACCCGGGTTCGATCCCAGGCTGTGTCACAGCTGGCCGTGACTGGGAGACCAATGAGGAGGCGCACAATTGACCCAGCATCGACCGGTATTAGGAGAGGGTTTGGCAGGCTTAGATTTCCTTGTCCCATCGTGCTCTAGCAACTCTTGTGGCGGGCCGGGTGCATGCACGCTGACACGGTCGCCAGGTGTACAGTGTTTCCTCTGACACATTGGTGCGGCTGGCTTCCGGGTTAAGCTGGCATTGTGTCAAGAAGCAGTGCGGCTTGGCTAGGTCGTGTTTCGGGGGACGCACAGCTCTCGACCTTTGCCTCTCCCGAGTCCGTACGAGAGTTGCAGCGATGGGACAAGACTGTAACTACCAATTGGATACCACGAAATTGGGGAGAAAAAAGGAGCTTAAAAAAACAAAAACAATTTAAAAAAAAAATGTATGCCCCCCATTGATATAGTCACTCGGTGGACATTCGATGTTACCATTAAGTCATACATTAACTGTTAGGGACAGATGTTCCGCTAACGGAACGCCTCACCAATATCCAATAGTACAAACATATGACTATTTTACACCATTTTAAAGATAAGACTCTCGTTAATCTAACCACACTGTTCGATTTCAAAAAGGCTTCACAGCGAAAGCAAAACATTTGATTATGTCAGGAGAGTACCCTCCCAAAAATAATCACACAGCCATTTTCAAAGCAAGCGTATATGTCACAAAAACCAAAACCACTGCTAAATGCAGCACTAACCTTTGATGATCTTCATCAGATGACACTCCTAGGACATTATGTTATTTAATACATGCATGTTGTCACGTCCTGACCAGTAGAGGGTGTAGTTGGGTCAGGACGTGGCAGAAGAGAAGTGTGTAGGTTGGTTTGTTTCGTTTATTTTGGCCGTGTGGCTTCCAATCAGGCACAGCTGTAGAGGGTTATTGCTGATTGGGAGTCACACATAAGTAGCCTACTTTTCCTTTGGGGTTTGTGGGTAATTCTTCTTGTTACTGTGTTAAACGTGACAGGACTGTTTTGGTTGTCTGTTTATTGTTTTGTATTGTTTAGTGTCCGTTTGATCATTAACCTCTCTAGGGAAGGTGGGACGAAATCAACAGCCAGTTATTCAAATACCTTAGAAATGCTATTACTTCAATTTCTCAAACATATGACTATGTTACACCATTTTAAAGACAAGACTCTCGTTAATCTAACCACACTGTCCGATTTCAAAAAGGCTTTACAATGAAAGCAAAACATTAGATTATGTCAGCAGAGTACCCAGCCAGAAATAATCAGACACCCATTTTTCAAGCTAGCATATAATGTCACATAAACCCAAACCACAGCTAAATACAGCACTAACCTTTGATGATTTTCATCAGATGACAATCCTAGGACATTATGTTATACAATACATGCATGTTTTGTTCAATCAAGTTCATATTTATATCAAAAACCAGCTTTTTACATTAGCATGTGACGTTCAGAACTAGCATACCCCCCGCAAACTTCCGGTGAATTTGCTAAATTACTCACGATAAACGTTCACAAAAAACATAACAATTATTTTAAGAATTATAGATACAGAACTCCTCTATGCAATCGCTATGTCCGATTTTAAAATAGCTTTTCGGTGAAAGCACATTTTGCAAGAGGAGTTCTGAGTAGATAGCCCGGCATCACAGGGCTAGCTATTTAGACACCCACCAAGTTTAGCCCTCACCAAAGTCAGATTTACTATAAGAAAAATGTTATTACCTTTGCTGTTCTTCGTCAGAATGCAAGAGGAGTTCTGAGTAGATAGCCCGGCATCACAGGGCTAGCTATTTAGACACCCACCAAGTTTAGCCCTCACCAAAGTCAGATTTACTATAATAAAAATGTTATTACCTTTGCTGTTCTTCATCAGAATGCACTCCCAGGACTTCTACTTCAATAACAAATGTTAGGGTGTTAGGGTGTTTTCTATCCAAAGCCAATAATTATATGCATATTCCAGTTTCTGGGCAGTAGTAATAACCAGATTAAATCGGGTACGTTTTTTATCCGGCCGTGTAAATACTGCCCCCTAGCCCTAACAGGTTAAATATATGATGAACACTAACTCCGCTGCATTTTGGTCCACTCTCTCTAAAGACAGCCGTTACAGAATTACCCACCAAACCAGGACCAAGCAGCGGAGGAGGAAGGAGCAACAGGAGAACAGCTTGATGGACAGATACTGGACGGAGAGGGACCATGGACTCAGGCTGGGGAGTATCGCCTCCCGCAGTGGGAGATTGAAGCGGCGAGAGCAGAGAGGCGATATTATGAGGAGAGAGAGCGCAACAAGCATGAGAGGCAGCCCCAAGAATTTTTTTTGGGGGGGCACAAGGGACAGTCGGCGGAGCCGAGGTCGGAACCAGAGCCAGTCGGGTTGACATTGGAGGTGAGCAAGGGGTACGAGGCAGAGACTGTGAAGGAGTTAATGGGGAGATTAACTTCTTACATCTAGACGTTCCGCTAGCGGAACACCGCTCCAATATCCAATGATAGGGCGTGGCGCGAAATACAAACTCCTCGAAAATCCGAAAACTTCAATTTTTCAAACATATGACTATTTTACACCATTTTAAAGACAAGACTCTCCTTTATCTAACCACACTGTCCGATTTCAAAAAGGCTTTACAATGAAAGCAAAACATTAGATTATGTCAGGAGAGTACCCAGCCAGAAATAATCAGACACCTATTTTTCAAGCTAGCATATAATGTCACAAAAACCAAAACCACAGCTAAATGCAGCACTAACCTTTGATGATCTTCATCAGATGACACTCCTAGGACATTATGTTATACAATACATGCATGTTTTGTTCAATCAAGTTCATATTTATATCAAAAACCAGCTTTTTACATTAGCATGTGACGTTCAGAACTAGCATTCCCACCGAACACTTCTGGTGAATTTACTAAATTACTCACGATAAACGTTCACAAAAAACATAACAATAATTTTAAGAATTATAGATACAGAACTCCTTTATGCAATCGCGGTGTCCGATTTTAAAATAGCTTTTCGGTGAAAGCACATTTTGCAATATTCTGAGTAGATAGCCCGGCCATCACAGGCTAGCTATTTTGACACCCACCAAGTTTGGTACTCACCAAACTCAGATTTACTATAACAAAAATTGGATTACCTTTGCTGTTCTTCGTCAGAATGCACTCCCAGGACTTCTACTTCAACAACAAATGTTGGTTTGGTTCAAAATAATCCATAGTTATATCCAAATAGCGGCGTTTTGTTCGTGCGTTCAAGACACTATCCGAAGGGTAACGAAGGGTGACGCGCCCGCGCGTTTCGTGACAAAAAATGTCAAAATATTCCATTACCGTACTTTGAAGCATGTCAAACGCTGTTTAAAATTTTTATGCGATTTTTCTCGTAAAATAGAGATAATATTCCAACCAGGAGTCGTTGTTTTCGTTCAAAGACTGAACATGTAAAATGGACTCTTCACGTGCACGCACGCACCCGTCTCATTGTTCTCAGATCGACCACTATCCAAATGCGCTACTGTTTTTCAGCCTGGGAAATGATGTCACCTGAGGCAGCTCTCCATACTCGTCCTGAGGTGCGTGCTGGTTGTCTGGTGAAGACTGTGCCTGCGCCCAGAAACAGGCCTCCTGCATGTCTTCCCAGCCCTGCACGTCCTGTGCCTACGCCCAGAAACAGGCCTCCTGCATGTCTTCCCATCCTGGTCAAGCCCGTGCCTTCTCCACGGACCAGTCCTCCAGTGGGTCTCCCTATCCTGGTCAAGCCCGTGCCTCCTCCACGGACCAGTCCTCCAGTGGGTCTCCTCATCCTGGTCAAGCCTGTGCCTCCCCCAAGGACCAGTCCTCTGGTGGATCCCTCCACCCTGGTCTCTCCTGTGCCACCTCCTCAGACCAGGCCTCCAGCAGGTCTCCCCAGCCTGGTGAGTCCAAGGCCTGCGCCCAGAGCCAGGCCTCCTTCATGTCTCCCCAGCCTGGTGAATCCTGAGCCGGATCTGCCAGAGTGGCCCGCCATGCCGGATCTGCCAGAGTGGCCCGCCGTGCCGGATCTGCCGGAGTGGCCCGCCGTGCCGGATCTGCCAGAGTGGCCCGCCGTGCCGGAGCTGCCGGAGTGGCCCGCCGTGTCGGATCTGCCGGAGTGGCCCACCTGTCCGGAGCTGCCGGAGTGGCCCACCTGTCCGGAGCTGCTGGAGTGGCCCACCTGTCCGGAGCTGCCGGAGTGGCCCGCCTGTCCGGCGCAGCCAGAGTGGCCCGCCTGTCCTCCGGCGCAGCCAGAGTGGCCCGCCTGTCCTCCGGCACAGCCAGAGTCGCCCGCCAGCCGGGCGCAACCAGAGTCGCCCGCCAGCCAGGCGCAACCAGGGTCGCCCACCAGTCCTCCGGCGCGGCCAGGGGCGCAACCTAAGTGGGCCACGCCAAGGGTGCAGCGGAGGCCACGTCCCGCACCTGATCCACCTCCAGGTTAGGTGGGTTAAGGAGGGGGGGTGTAGCCCTCCCTTCCCTCCCTTATTGTTTAGGGGGGGAGACATTTTTTGGGGGGGATTTTTTTGTTGTTTCGGTGTAGGTGCATTCAGGGTTGGCACCTTTGAGGGGGGGGGGTACTGTCACGTCCTGACCAGTAGAGGGTGTAGTTGGGTCAGGACGTGGCAGAAGAGAAGTGTGTAGGTTGGTTTGTTTCGTTTATTTTGGCCGTGTGGCTTCCAATCAGGCACAGCTGTAGAGGGTTATTGCTGATTGGGAGTCACACATAAGTAGCCTACTTTTCCTTTGGGGTTTGTGGGTAATTGTTCTTGTTACTGTGTTAAACGTGACAGGACTGTTTTGGTTGTCTGTTTATTGTTTTGTATTGTATAGTGTCTGTTTGATCATTAAATATATGATGAACACTAACTCCGCTGCATTTTGGTCCACTCTCTCTAAAGACAGCCGTTACACATGTTTTGTTCAATCAAGTTCATATTTATATCAAAAACCAGCATATGATACTCAGAACTAGCATACCCGCCGAAAACTTCCGGTGAATATACTAAATTACTCACGATAAACGTTGACAAAAAACATAACAATTATTTTAAGAATTATAGATACAGAACTCCTTTATGCAATCGCTGTGTCTGATTTAAAAATAGCTTTTCGGTGAAAGCACATTTTGCAATATTCTGAGTACATAGCCCGGCCATCACGGCTAGCTATTTTGACACCCACCAAGTTTGGTACTCACCAAACTCAGATCTACTATAAGAAAAATTGGATTACCTTTGCTGTTCTTCGTCAGAATGCACTCCCAGGACTTCTACTTCAACAACAAATGTTGTTTTGGTTCGAAATAATCCATAGTTATATTGAAATAGCTCCGTTTTGTTCGTGCGTTCAGGTAACTATCCGAAGGGTGACGCGCCGGCACGTTTCGTGACAAAAAAAATTCAAAATATTCCATTACCGTACTTCGAAGCATGTCAAACGCTGTTTAAAATACATTTTAATGCGATTTTTCTCGTAAAATAGCGATAATATTCCAACCGGGAGACGTTGTATCCGTTCAAACAGTGAAAGAAAAAAATGGACTCGTCTCGTGCATGCGCGCGCCAGTGTCATTGTCCTCAGAAGGACCACTCACAAAAACCCCTGCTGTTTTTCGCCCAGAGACTGCAGAGCTATCATTCCACTTTCTGCCGCCTTCCTAGAGCCAATGAAAGCCTTAGAAAATGTCACGTTACAGCAGAGATCCTGTATTTTTGATAGAGAGGCTACAGAAGGCCAAGAAATGGTCAGACAGGGCACTTCCTGTATAGAATCGTATCAGGTTTTGGCCTGCCATATGAGTTCTGTTATACTCACAGACACCATTCAAACAGTTTTAGAAACTTTAGAGTGTTTTCTATCCAAATCTACTAATTATTTGCATATTCTAGTTTCTGGGCAGGAGTAGTAACCAGATTAAATCAAGTACGTTTTTTATCCGGCCGTGAAAATACTGCCCCCTATCCCTAACAGGTTAAATGGGGTACGTTTTTTATTCAGCCGTGAAAATACTGCCCCCTAGCCACAACAGGTTAAAAAAAGGTAGGTGCATTGATCAGAAAACCATTGTACTGTATTTGAATGTATTATGGATCCCCTACTCTTCCTGGGTTCCAGCAACATGAAGGTAGTTAATGCAATTTTAAAAACATTACAATACATTCACAGACTGTGTAAAGCATCTGTGTGTAGCTGGTGAGATGAGTCCGGCGCAGGACAGCAGATTTGTGTAATGAAAGCAATTTTACTCAATAATATCATAATACACGTTGTATAAATACAAGGCCACAAAAATACGGACCGCAATACAATAAACAATTACTCACAAACAAACATGGGGGAACAGAGGGTTAAATAATGAACAAGTAATTGGGGAATTGAAACCAGGTGTGTAAGACAAAGACAAAACAAATGGAAAATGAAAAGTGGATCGGCGATGGCTAGAAGGCCGGTGACGTCGCCTGCCGAACGCCGCCCGAACAAGGAGAGGGACCGACTTCGGCGGAGGTCGTGACAGACTGTGTGCCCTCAGGCCCCTACTCCACCACTACCACATATACAGTATACAGTACAAAATCCATATGTACGTGTGTGTATAGTGCGTATGCAATCACGTGTGTGTGTGTGTATGCATGTGTCTGTGCCTATGTTTGTGTTGCTTCACAGTCCCCGCTGTTCCATAAGGTGTTTTTTTATCTGTTTTTTTTTTAAATCTAATTTTACTGCTTGCATGAGTTACTTAATGTGGAATAGACTTCCATGTAGTCATGGCTCTATTTAGTACTGTGTGCCTTCCATAGTCTGTTCTGGAATTAGGACTGGGAAGAGACCTCTTGTGGCATGTCATGTGGGGTATGCATGGGTGTCCGAGCTGTGCGCCTGTAGTTCAAACAGACAGCTCGGTGCGTTCAACATATCAATACTGTACCTCTCATAAATACAAGCAGTGATTAAGTCAATGCATCCTCCACTTTGAGCCAGGAGAGATTGACATGCATATTATTAATATTAGCTTTCTGTGTACATCCAAGGGCCAGCCGTGCTGCCCTGTTCTGAACCAATTGCAATTTTTCTGAGTCCTTTTTTGTGGCACCTGACCACACAACTGAACAGTAGTCCAGGTGCAACAAAACTAGGGCCTGTAGGACCTGCTGTCAAGAAGGTAGAGCAGGGCCTTATCATGGACATACTTTTCCCCATCTTAGCTACTGTTGTGTCGATATGTCTTGACCATGACAGTTTACAATCCAGGGTAACTCCAAGCGGTTTAGTCACCTCAATTTTCTCAATTTCCACATTATTTATTACAAGATTCAATTGAGGTTTGGGGTTTAGTGAATGATTTATCCCAAATACAATGCTTTCAGTTTTAGATATATTTAGGACTAACTTATTCCTTGCCTCCCACTCTGAAACTCTTTGTTTAAGTGTTTCAGTCATTTCAGTCGCTGTATTAGCTGACATGTATTGTGTTGATTCATCCGCATACATAGACACTCTGGCTTTCCTCAAAGCCAGTGGCAATTCATTAGTAAAGATTGAAAAAAGTAATGGACCTAGACAGCTGCCTTGGGGAATTCCTGATTCTACCTGGATTATGTTGGAGAGGCTTCCATTAAAGAACACCCTCTGTGTTCTGTTAGACAGGTAACTCTTTATCCACAATATAGCAGGGGGTGTAAAGCCATAACACATACGTTTTGCCAGCTGCAGACTATGATCGATAATGTCAACAGCCCCACTGAAGTCTAACAAAACAGCCCCCACAATCTTTTTTATCATCAGTTTCTCAGCCAATCATAAGTAATTTGTGTAAGTGCTGTGCTTGTTGAATGTAATTCTCTATAAGCATGCTGAAAGTTTGTTATCAATTTGTTATACTGTAAAATAGCATTGTATCTGGTCAATCACAATTTTTTCCAAAAGTTTAGTAAGGGTTGGTAGGCTGATTGGTCAGCTATTTGAGCCAGTAAAGGGGGCTTAGGTAGCGGAATTACTTTTGCTTCCCTCCAAGCCTGAGGGCACACACTTTCTAGTAGACTTAAATTGAAGATGTGGCAAATAGGAGTGGCAATATCGTCCGCTATTATCCTCAGTAATTTTCCAACCAAGTTGTCAGACCTCGGTGGCTTGTCATTGTTGATAGACAACAATAATTTGTTCACCTCTTCCACACTAACTTTACAGAATTTAAAATGACAACGCTTGTATTTCATAATTTGGCCAGATATACATGGATGTGTAGTGTCAGCATTTGCTTCTGGAATGTCATGCCTAAGTTTGCTAATCTTTCCAATTAAAAAAAATCATTAAAGTAGTTGGCAATATCAGTTGGTTTTGTGATGAATGAGCCATCTGTTTCAATTAATAATGGAGATGAGTTTGCCTTTTTCCCAGAATTTCATTTAAGGTGCTCCAAAGCTTTTTACTATCATTCTTTATTTCATTTATCTTTGTTTCATGGTGTAGTTTCTTCTTCTTTTTATTCAGTTTAGTCACATGATTTCTCAATTTACAATAAGTATGCCAATCGGTTGTGCAGCCAGACTTATTTGCCATTCCTTTTGCCTCATCCCTCTCAACCATAACATTTTTCAATTCCTCATCAATTCATGGGGGATTTAACAGTTTTTACAGTAATTTTCTTAGTGGGTGCATGCTTATTAGCAACTGGAATAAGCACTTTCATAAATGTGTCAAGTGCAGTGTATGTTTGTTCCTCATTACACACTATGGACCAACAGATATTCTCTACATCAATAACATAGGAATCACTACAATAATTCTTGTTTGACCTCTTATTCACCATATTAGGCCCAGCCTTTGGAACTTTTGTTTTCCTATTTATGGCTACTATAATGTGATCACTGCATCCGGTGGATCTGGATACTGCTTTCAAGCAAATTTCTGCAGCATTAGTAAAGATGTGATCAATACATGTTGATGATTTCATTCCTGTGCTGTTTGTAACTACCCTGGTAGGTTGACTGATAACCTGAACCAGGTTTCAGGCACTGGTTACAGTTTGAAGTGTTTTCTTGAGTGGGCAGCTTGATGAAAGCCAGTCAATATTTAAATCACCCAGAAAATATACCTCTCTGTTTATATCACATACATTATCAAGCATTTCACACATGTTATCCAGATACTGACTGTCAGCACTTGGTGGTCTATAGCAGCTTCCCAACAGAATGGGCTTTAGGTGAGGCAGATGAATCTGTAGCCATATTACATCAACAGTATTTGACATGAGATCCTCTCTAATCTTTATAGGAAGGGTGGTTCTGAGTATAAACAGCAACACCTCCACCATTGGCATTTCTATATTTTCTGTAAATATTATAACCTTGTATTGCTACCACTGTATCGTCAAAGGTATTTTCTAAGTGAGTTTCAGAGATCAGTCAGAATATGAATTCCATCTGTTACTAGCAAATTATTGAGTTCATGAACCTTGTTTCATAATTCCTAAGCTTCATACAGTTGAAGTCGGAAGTTTACATACACTTAGGTTAGAGTCTTTAAAACTCGTTTTTTCAACCACTCCACAAATGTCTTGTTACCAAACAATAGTTTTGGCAAGTCGGTTAGGACATCTACTTTGTGCATAACACAAGTAATTTTTCCGACAATTGCTTACGGACGTATAGACTTATAATTCACTGTATCACAATTCCAGTGGGTCAGAAGTTTACATACACTAAGTTGACTGTGCCTTTAAACAGCTTGGAAAATTCTAGTAAATGATGTCATGGCTTTAGAAGCTTCTGATAGGCTAATTGACATCATTTGAGTCAATTGGAGGTGCACCTGTGGATGTATTTCAAGGCCTACCTTCAAACTCAGTGCCTCTTTGCTTGACATCATGGGAAAATCAAAAGAAATCAGCAAAGACCTCAGAAAAAAAATTGTAGACCTCCACATGTCTGGTTCATCCTTGGCAGCAATTTCCAAAAGCGTGAAGGTACCACGTTCAACTGTACAAACAATAGTACGCAAGTATAAACACCATGGGACCACGCAGCCGTCATACCGCTCAGGAAGGAGACGCGTTCTGTCTCCTAGAGATGGACGTACATTGGTGTGAAAAGTGCAAATCAATCCCAGAACAACAGCAAAGGACCTTGTGAAGATGCTGGAGGAAACAGGTACAAAAGTATCTATTCCACAGTAAAACGAGTCCTATATCGTCATAACCTGAAAGGCCACTCAGCAAGGAAGAAGCCCCTGCTCCAAAAACACCATAAAAATAAACAGACTATTTTTTGCAACTACACACAGGGACTAAGATCATACTATTTGTAGAAATGCCCTCTGATCTGATGAAACAAAAATAGAACTGTTTGACCGTAATGACAATCGCTATGTTTGGAGGCAAAAGGGGGAGGCTTGCAATCCGAAGAACACCATCCAAACCGTGAAGCACGGGGGTGGCAGCATCATGTTTTGGGGCTGCTTTGCTGCAGGAGGGACTGGTGCACTTCACAAAATAGATGGCATCATGAGGTAGGAAAATTATGTCGATATATTGAAGCAACATCTCAAGACATCAGTCAGGAAGTTAAAGCTTGGTCGCAAATGGGTCTTCCAAATGGACAATGACCCCAAGCATACTTCCAAAGATGTGGCAAAATGGCTTAAGGACAACAAAGTCAAGGTATTGGAGTGGCCATCACAAAGCCCTGACCTCAATCCTATAGAAAATTTGTGGGCAGAACTGAAAAAGCGTGTGCGAGCAATGAGGCCTACAAACCTGATTCAGTTACACCAGCTCTGTCAGGAGGAATGGGCCAAAATTCACTCAACTTATTGTGGGAAGCTTGTGTAAGGCTACCCGAACCGTTTTACCCAAGTTAAACAATTTAAAGGCAATGCTACCAAATACTAATTGAGTGTATGTAATCTTATGACTCACTGGGAATGTGATGAAATAAATAAAAGCTGAAATAAGTCATTCACAATACTATAATTCTGACATTTCACATTCTTAAAATTAAGTGGTGATCCTAACTGACCTAAAACAGGGATTTTTTTACTAGGATTAAATGTCAGGAATTGTGAAAAACTGAGTTAAAATGTATTTGGCTAAGGTATATGTAAACTACCGACTTCAACTGTATATATATTTTTTTATATTCTTTTTATTTTACCTTTATTTAACTAGGCAAGTCCGTTAAGAACAAATTCTTATTTTCAATGACGGCCTAGGAACAGTGGGTTAACTGCCTGTTCAGGGGCAGAACGACAGATTTGTACCTTGTCAGCTGGGGGATATATGGATATATGGTCATGCCATGGTTCATTTAGCTATTTGATATAGAATTTTAGGACATATTTTAGGTATCCAAAAAATATATAGAAAAATGATTTGATAAAATATAGAATTTCGTCTTTATTACTATAGCCCCGAGAAACGCATTGAATAACACATTCATAAATGGCAAAAAAGACAGTCAAAAAATAAATCATAAGGAAAATGTTTTTAATTGTCTTTCCTATATCTAAGCGATATATAAGGAAGCTCAGGAAATATGTATATATATTATTTTACACATAGTGAACCCTTTTGTTTGGGGTAGGTACAAAACTACCTCCATACTTCCATTAATTGATTTAACCGGTACCCGTACGCTATCTTGGCATAGGTCTGACCATAGCCTCTCATCAATTGTAATATTAAAATCAGATTCCCATCTCTCTCTTGACTTATGCACATCTTATTTTGGGCATTGTTGCATTAGCAATGAGTACACTCTGGATAAGAATCTAAATGAGCCATGGTTATTATTGAGTAGTTGTTCAATACTTGATAGATTAAAAGTAATATCTCCAAGAGTGCGTCTGAGAAAGTTTCTTAACTGCAAATAACAAAATAAATGCTTAATGGAAAGCTGGCATTTCTCTTTCAGTTGCTTGAGTACTCCATATTCATAGCAATATTCTAAATGTGTTATTCCCTTCTCATGCCAATGTTAATACTTTTGTTATCCAAGATCATTGTCAGGAATCTGTTTCGTCACAGTATCAGGTATGAAGATCAGACCCAGATGCAGACAACGTCGAATTAACAATGGTTGAATAATCCAACAGGGACAGGCAATAGACAAGTCAAGGCAGGCAGGGGTCAGTAAACCAGAGGTGGGGCAACAGTACAGTACGGCAGGCATGCTCAGGGTCAGGGTCAGGGTAGGCAGAGTGGTCAGGCAGGCGGGCTCAGAGTCAGGACAGGCAAGGGTCAAAACCAGAAGGGCGAGAAAAAGAGAGACTGGGAAAAGCAGGAGCTGAGAGAAAACCGCTGGTTGACTTGACAAACAAGACGAACTGGCAGCAGACAAACAGAGAACACAGGTATAAATACACAGGGGATAATGGGGAAGATAGGTGACACCTGGAGGGGGTGGAGACAATCACAAAGACAGGTGAAACAGATCAGGGTGTGACACACAGAGGTGTTTTAGGTGACAAGCCTCCTTTCAGACCAAAGAGCTCACGAATTTCATTCCAAGATCTTACTAAATTCATGGTACAGGGATTGCTCATTTTAGTTGCTATAGTCTTGGGGTTTCACTTGTAGATAATATTACTTCCAAACTCTATTAAGATCAAACATTTCCACCTGAGTCCAAGAGGTGGCTGGTTCAGCTTAAAATAACAATGAAATACATTTAAGTTGCGCTGTCCAGTAATACATCTTGAAATTTGCTAGGCGTTGACCTCCAAAACTATAATCCCATTTTAATTTGTCCAGACTCACCCTTGAAGTTTTTCTGTTCCACACAAAGTGTCTTATGGTCTCATTAAGGGACTTAAATAAACTATTTGGTAGGGATATAGATAAAAATTAAAATAGATACATCATCTTAGGCAAAACGTTCATCTTAATACAATGAATTAATTATCTAAAAAAATGTTAGAGGCAGATCTTTCTATCTATCTATCTATCTATCTATCTATCTATCTATCTATCTATCTATCTATCTATCTATCTATCTATCTATCTATCTATCTATCTATCTATCTATCTATCTATCTATCTATCTATCTATCTATCTATCTATCTATTCAAGTCATCCACCACCTTCTGAACCAAGACAGAGTGATTTAGCTAATACACATTTCTTAAGTCATTATCAATTGTGATTCCTAAATATTTGAAGCCCTGTGGCGACCATCTGAAAGTACCTGTCTGTTCACAGATGCTATAATCAAAGCGAGTCAGTGGAAGTATTTTAGTTTTGTCCATGTTGACATGACCTGATATAGAGCTCTATGTACCCCAAAGCGTCTGTAGTTTTGAGAGGGATACGGTCGGGTCAGAGACAAACAAAATAATGTTGCCTGCAAACAATGAATCCTTGTGCATTATCTGGCCCAACAGGGGCGGCATGTAGCCTCGTGGTTAGTAACCGAAAGGTTGCTAGATTGAATCCCCGAGCTGACAAGCTAAAAATCTTTCGTTCTGCCCCTGAACAAGGCAGTTAACCCACTGTTCCTAGGCCATCATTGTAAATAAGAATTTGTTCTTAACTGACTTGCCTAGTCAAATAAAACATAACAGAATGTCCTTTATGCCAGGATCTGTTCTTATGGCCTCCGCCAGGGGTTCTATGCCTAACAGAAAAAGGAGTGGGGAAAGCGAACAGCCCTGCCTACTACCTCTAAAGAGTGGGAAAGTAGCTGACATCATGCCATTAGTGGTGATCTTGGCTTGCGGTTTATGCTATAAAGTCTTAACCCAGTTGACAAACGAAGAACCAAAGTTAAACTTAGCAAGGACCTTGAATAGGTATGGACACTTTTCAGCATGTAGAGATACTGCAATACTAGGATCGCCCCTCACACTGGCCAATGAAATTACTTTAAATAACCTGCACAAATGATTAGTGGAGGATCTTTTCTGTATGAAGCCTATTTGATCAGTGTTGATCAGGTTTGGTAAATATTGTCCTAATCTTTTAGCTGTCGTTTTTGTAAGTACTTAAGGTATTATATTTCTCTTTTTTATTCATCAATGTTTCTTTAAGAGAGATTTTTTGGTGTTCCTTTTGTAATAATAGGATTTCATTCTCTAATTGAATTTTAACCCTGAGAAAGGCCTTTAATGTTACCCAATAGTACAAAACTATTGGGAGAGGACAGTTTGTTTCACAGAAAACAATTATTTGGTTTCTGATAAATTGACAAAATTCTGCCTGTTTCAAAAGAGCTGGGTTTAGGCGCCATCTATAGGTCCCTTGAACTCCATTGGCCATCAACACAGAACGTGTGAGGGGAGAATGATCTGAGATGGTTCTGGATAAATACTCAGTTTCCACAACTCTATGGGTTAACTGCGCTGACAGGAGAAAATGATCAATCTGGATATGAGAGTTATGAGGGCAGGAGTAGAATGAGTCCTCTCTATCTTGGGGGTGTCTTCAAGTCTCTCAAATTTAAGTCTTTCATAAATGATAAAATGCATTTGGCTGACTTAGTCAATGAGGTAGCTTTAGCTGAGGATCTCTCCAGAATCGTATCCAGACAAAAATGCAAGTCACCCCTACCAAGAGGGTTCCCTGACATTCTGCTACCTTGAGGAATATATCTTGAATAAAAATATGATCATCATAATTAGGTACATATAAATTTCACAAGGCCCAAGATTCAAAATACATTCTGCCATGGAACACTACATAACATAATTGTTTTCGTTACACAGAAGGGTAAATTCTTATTGATCAGCACAACTACTCCCCGTGTCTTTGTGTTAAATGAAGAGGCAAAAACCTGACCACCCATTCCCTATTTATCTTTTTATGTTCTGCCCATGTTAGATGTGTTTCTTGTATAAACGCAGCGTCAGTCTTTAGCTTTTTCAAGTACTGTACATTAGCACTTGTTTCCATTTAACAGGTCCATTCAGTCCACTCACGTTCCATGATGTATGTTTTACTATCTTAGACATATTGTTTACTCAGTACATGAATGCAAATGTCAGGAATATGTCCAATAAGGGTGTTGGATATTCTATGACATATTTTTGGTGAGCCTGTAGTCAAACACATGATATAAAGCAAAGGTCTCTCACAGAACTGTACACTAACATAAAGTAAACAAAACAAACACCCCCCCCCCCCCCCCCCCCCCGCCCAGCATAAATCCTACCTGTAGTGGAGTTACGCTCCCAGCATCGCTATTCCTACATTTAAACTCTAACATGAAAGCTAACGTGAACCTGGATCTCGAAGTAAATTGACAAAAATAGAGATAATTCTTCATACACCATTTTGTGATCGAATGCAAATCAAATACGAAACAATACCTTTAGAGGGTATCCTGATTCCCAACACCATGACAAGGAGCAAAATAAAAACATAAGACATCTTGGCTCAGCCAAACAGAAGGGTCTGCTCGGCCTCCGACCGCAAGGCACTACAGAGGGTAATGCGAATGGCCCAGTACATCACTGGGGCCAAGCTTCCTGCCATCCAGGACCTCTATACCAGGCGGTGTCAGAGGAAGGCCCTAAAAATGGTCAAAGACTCCAGCCAGCAGGTGAAGTTATCATGTTTATTGATAAGTATGTTTAAAATATATCAGAAGCTCTCGGTCACGCTTCTTGCTGGCTTCGCCTCATCACGTGACTCTTGGCTCCCTATTTAAAAAGAAGACAGAGATTTTGTATTTTTTAAGGTATTTTAATAGAATCTCCAATAGCTGTTGCAAAAGCAGCAGCTACTCATCCTGGGGTCCACACAAAACAGTAAACATGACATAATACAGAACATTAATAGATAAGAACAGCTCAAGGACAGAACTACATACATTTTCTTTAAAAGGCACAGGTAGCCTACATATCAATACATTTACATTTTACATTTTAGTCATTTAGCAGACGCTCTTATCCAGAGAGACTTACAGTAGTGAATGCATACATTTCATACAATTTCATACATTTTTTTTCTGTGCTGGCCCCCCGTGGGAATCGAACCCACAACCCTGGTGTTGCAAACACCATGCTCTACCAACTGAGCTACAGGGAAGGCTGAATGCTGGTGTTTTGGTGCAGGTAGAGCCAGCTAGCGCAAAAATAGTATGGTGATATTATCAAAACGGTACAATACGATATATTGTCAAAAATAATATCCCAATATGTAACTGTATAGATTTTTTCCATTATCACTAGATTGTAGAGTGACACACACATCATTTGATTTGATTTTAGCTGCCGGTGATGGGCAGGACTAGCATGAGGTATGTTTGTTGATTCTTATTGACTCCTTTGTATTTGTATTTGTATTTATTAGTTGCTGCAGCTACTCTTCCTGGGGTGCAAACACATTAATGCACTTACATTACATATAAAAACAAAAGATCAAACAGTACATCATATAACATTATTACACCACTACATATCTACAGTACAAAATATATAATACCACCACACAACAATATTACAATGTACATGTGTGTGGACTGTGTGTGCTAGCGTTTGTGTCCTTGATTAATAAATAAAACTAAAATGTTGTTTCTCTGTAATACTATTAGCCAACTAACAGTTTTATTGTTGGTTTTAGCTAGCCCAGATAGGTTCTCCATCTCCCAACCTCATAACTAGCTACCAACCCACTGGGGTTTCATCTTAATATGCCAACGTATTGTGTTATCAACATGGAAAATACATTGGACTTGAAAAAAGTAATCAACCACTAGGCCACTGTTTTTATCTCATTTCAACCAGCCTAGTAAACATTGAAATGAAGGTAAAAGTCAACTTAAATACATTGACTTAACCTGACTAACAGGTTGCTACATCAATGTTATTTCAACGTAATCGTCAGAACTATGTATACGTAGAAATTGCAACTGAAATTTCCACATAATCTTTTTCATCCTATACTCAATGGTGGTTGAAATTATGTTGAATTTCATATTTGATAAGACATATATTATTTGACCTTTTTCCAGTGTTGATAGTAAAATGCTATGTTTGAGTGAAAATAGATGTTTCAATGTCATGCCATCATGCCATGAAAATATAATGTGTAGCCACAGTCGAATGATTCCTGCCTGAACAGTGACTCCTACTGGTATATGAAGGGTAATGCACTTCAGTGAGAACAAGTCTATCCTCCAGATGCCTACCTCTATGTACCCTTAGCTTTGGAAACAAGCTGTGTACGTATCATGTCAACACATTTAGACATTGATTAGCTTCCGTACTCATTTGTGTAGACTACCTAAATCACATTGAATAGTGGAAAGTAACTCCTCAAACTTTTCTTTCACAAGCTGTATGTGAAAGAAAATTCAGAGTGAGGTTTGGTTTATGTAGGCTACAGTTACATCTGATTTGCTCAACAAATCATTTCACTGTGTAGCTAGATGTACTATCATTCATCCATGGTTAATCAGATCTTTGGAAGTTTAGAAGTAGTTGCTGTTAGCCCTACAAATAGGATGTCAAATGCATGATATTGATAATACACTATTAACTTTGGATGCTGTCGTGTATATGAAGGATGGTAACAAATAGAGTTGAAACAAAGTTGATTCAATCAGTGTGTGCCCAGTAGGAAGCCATTTCAGGCTATCAATCAGGTTATAGTGGCTTGTCTAACTATCTTAACTGGCATGCCTGCTGGCAAGGTTGCCAGACTTTAGAAAAGCAAGCAATTACTAAATGTACTGAAAAAGACTCACATTCCTTTAAATATTTGACCCAGATTTTAGCAGAGATGCAGAGTAGCATATTTAGTTAAAATAACCACCAGTCAGGAGGATACAGATAGCTCAAGAGGTATGGTTAGGTATACAGAAAAATACTTGGTTTAAATATAATCTGGCACCTTATGATAATGTCATGGTTTTTGTGTATTAATTATGATGCCGTGATATGTGCCTGAATTGATGATGTGTGTTACGATCCCATGTACTGTGTTGTAATTTGGATGTAATATCTTAGTGCAGTATATTGAGATTGTCACGCCCTGATCTGTTTCACCTGTCCTTGTGCTTGTCTCCACCCCCCTCCAGGTATCGCCCATCTTCTCCACTTATCCCCTGGGTATTTATACCTGTGTTTTCTGTCTGCTGCCAGGTCGTCTTGTTTGTTCAAGCCTTCCACAGTTTTGTTTCTCAGCTCCTGCCTTTTCCGGTTTTTATTTTCTCGCCCTCCTGGTTTTGACGCCCGCCTGCCTGACCACTCTGCCTGTCCCTGAGCCCGCCTACCGTCCTGTACCTTTGCCACTACTGTGGATTATCAACCCCTGCCTGCCTTGACCTGTCGTTTGCCTGCCCCTGTTGTTACAATAAACATTGTTACCTCTACACAGTCTGCACTTGGGTCTTACCCTGATTCCTGATAGAGATGTGTGATTTACAAGGGGTCTGGTTTATGCAAATTCAGTTGTGCATGACAGCTAGGCTACATCAACAAGAATCGTTCAATGGAGATTAGGCTTATTGTGTCGGAATAAGATGGAATACCCTATATCCAGAATGTGCCAAATGACTCATGCTGACTTTGTTCATACAGCTTCATCTGATTTCTTTCATTATTTTGCATTTGGAATGCATTTTTATGACCTTGTCATCTAGATTGTGCCTGTTGTCAAGTGCCTCCTAAACTGTTCACCTAAACTGGCCAATCATGTTGGTGTAGGCTACATTCTAATACTATTCAAACAGGAACTCATTCGAACCTGTCATAGGGAAACAGTAGTGTCTTTGTTTTTTATTACATCCTGTGTAGAGTGCAGAGTGCTCATATAGTGCTTCTTATTCTGATAATTGGAAACCTCAACCAATGAGGGGAGACCACACTGGTAGGTTATTTTGGTATGTAAAGACATTCTGTGATTATAATGAGAAAAGACAGCTACTGTACAGCAATGAAGCTGTGTGTTCACTTTGCAAAAATGTGGAAATGAAACGTATAGTTCAGGAGACTGGGTTGCATTTATCTGTGATATGGTGACTTCATAGCAGTGTACATGTCTTTGCTCTACTGTCATTGAATTATATTGAATTTCAATGTACAAGATGCACTTTAATGTACCTTAAAATTCCTCCACAAGAGTCTTCCTACCTTGGGTCTTGGTCCTGTTGTAGAACTGTTTGCAGACTTGAAGAGACTTGCCATGGAGAAGAGAAACACTTGTTTCCACTGGAACAGAGAAGGGTCCTCCTGGATCAATTTACTACTTTATTTGTTGTCATGGTGTTTCAATAGGCAAAATCAACTTCCTATTTGTAACAGACCTCATAGTTCCTATGTGGAGTTGGTGTGTATCACATCATGATCTCTTGACCTCCAGTTACGGAAGTTTTTGTCCAACCTTCCCTGTTCAATTTTATGGTTGCCATTTTTAAGAATTATGGTTTAGGTAAGTCTAACCTAAAGTCTTAATGTATAAATGTCAATGTAAAGGTAACGTTGAACTTTTAACACATTAACAAATCACTCTTAGGTTATAAGAGTGTAATTATAGTGTATGTAATTGTATGGTAATTTATGTAGGCCTACCATAAAATAAAGTCCCCAATCTCTGATCCTGAAACACTGCCTGATCATCTTAAAGCCAGACACACACAAAGCCTAGTAGTTATGCTCTACAGGAAAGCACAGCCTTTTTCTAGAGGGGCTTGTAGACACCAAAACACTTTGATTTGTCTGCAATCGATGTCAAACATTTTTATTTCCACTGTCTTATCAGTTGGATGTTATACTGTATGTACATTTTCAGGAGTTACTCAAATGTATGAATAGTGTATAAGCAGCTGACTAAAACACACACACACACAACATTTTGAAGGAAGGCCATGGTCCTGATGTGAGCCAATCAAATGATTACAAGTAGTGTGCTGTCCTGGTTACATACAGTGCTTTTTGTCTCTTCTGTTGATCAAAATGTACCTCAGCGGACTCCAACATAAAACTGTTAACTTTTTGGGAAGAAAACACACACGTTTTCATAAAATGAGACAGATTTAACTTTATTTCACCACGGTCAAACACAGATAAATAACATTTGTCATTAACATAATACAATCAACACAAATATGACTTTTTTCAGGGACACACATATAGAGGTTGATGATAATTAACTTACATCTATGACTTCAAACATTTCACAACATTAAAGAGATTTGAGTTGTTATATTATGCACAGAGCTTCCATCCAAAGTTGCGTCTTGTTATCGTGGTGCAGGTTGAACTGTTCTCTGATTGAATTGTGTCTGTCTGTCTGTCTGTCTGAGACAGATGATGGGTAGTCGTTATCAAACTGAAAATCCAAGCATCGCTTCACATTGTTGGCATCTGAAGCACCTCAGGTTCATCTTGTGAAGAAGGTGAGACAATCCATTTAGCGTGAGGCATAAACAATCAACTCTTGGAACATGATTGTTGGCGTAGTCTCCAATGGCCATCTTACTTGAAAAGATTGTGCTTGTTATACAAGACATTTCAAGTCCTGAGGTGGAACATTGGGAAAGAGAAGACAAAGAAAATAAGACCATACAGAAATGAGAATACCGTAACCTCACAGCAACAACACTTTTGAATGGAGAGAAATCTAGTGCAGGAGTGTATATTATGTAATAGTATACTTGCTATGTGTCTTGTAATGTAAATACAATATTTGTTGTGTAGTTGACATACACTTTTTATGAATGAATCAACTATTGAAATAAGACAGGATACTATCTTCCGTTTTTTGAAGCATTCCCAATGTTGAAGCCTGATGCATTGTTCAGGCTATACTACACAGAGAATTGAGAGAATTTGGAATATGAGTATCACAACTAAACAATGCATCAGACTTCAACACTGGGAATGCTACAAAACACTGAGGAATGATATAAACCCTCTGCCATTTCCCCCCTCACAGGTTACTTGATAGGCCTCCAGTGTGCTTTGCTTTTGGAGACTTTGCCAATGTGTTCTCAACCTATTCCTTTTTAAACTTGGGATTTATTGTAAGCAACTTCAGGTTCTGTCTCGACGGCACTAAACACACCGATGGATGTCTACTCTAAGGTACTTAAAACACAGTTTTCTTAAAAACAGCCAACTCAGCATCTCTGAGAACAAAATGAAGTTGCTGGTTTTGCCTGGTAAGCATACAACATATATTGATGTCAGTGGAGGCTGCTGAGGGGAGGACAGCTCATAATAATGGCTAGAAAGGAACGAATGGAATGGCATCAAACACATGAAACCCATGTGTTTGATTTATTTAATACCCTTCCACTTATTCCGCTCCAGTCATTAGCAGAACTTGTCCTCCCCAATTAAGGTGCCACCAACCTCCTGTGTTGTACATACTTATTAGAGGAACTTTTGTCCACAACTCCACGACTGTCATGACTGGTAATGTAATGTAATGGCAATGTTACAGTAAACCATAACAAAACAAAACAGTAAAATGTGAATGGAACAACCAGACTCTAGACATTAACTCACTAACTGCCTTTACTCAATGCACCACAATGAGTATACTGCCCTACCAAGCAAAAAGGCAGTAACTGCTAATTTGGTCGAAAATGAGTTCATGTCATTTTTGCTACATTAAATACATGCTTAATCATGTGGACAAGTATCCTGCCTCTATTGTATTGTGTTTTGGAGAAAATGAGGGTCATGTTAGCAGTAACTGGATAAAGTTACTGTGAAACCAAGGTAAAGAAAAAAAGCAATTTTTCTAAGTTCCACGCTATGTACATCCTTGGGGCAAAGCTTCCTGCCATCCAGGACCTCTATACCAGGCGGTGTCAGAGGAAGGGCCTGAAAATTGTCAGACTCCAGCCACCCTAGTCATAGACTGTTCTCTCTGCTACCACACGGCAAGCGGTACCGGAGCGCCAAGTCTAGGTCCAAGAGGCTTCTAAACAGCTTCTACCCCCAAGCCGTAAGACTCCTGAACATCTTGTCAAAATCTTTTACACTGCTGCTACTCTCTGTTATTATCTATACATAAGTCAATTTAGTAACTCTACCCATATATGCTACCTCAATTAACCGGTTCCCCCTGTACACGTTATTTTACTGCTGCTCTTCAATTATTTGTTACTTTATTTCTTAAAACTGCATTGTTGGTTAAGGGCTTGTAAGTAAGCATTTTTTTTATTTAACTAGACAAGTCAGTTAAGAACAAATTCTTATTTTGCAATGACAACCTACCCTAGCAAACCCGGACAACACTGGGCCAATTGTGCGCCGCCCGATGTGATTCAAAATCACAGCCGGATGTGATGCAGCCTGGATTCAAACCAGGTACTGCAATGACACCTCTTACACAGAGATGCAGTGTCTTAGACCGCTGCGCCTCTCGGGAGCCCTGGTTGGTTGTAAGGTGTAGACCTTACATTTCACCATAAGGTGAAATACCTGTTGTATTTGGCGCGTGTGACAAATAACATTTGATTTGACTTGAAGTGACTCCAAAGCCACATAACTGGGTCACGATCAGTTGTCATCAAACAAGATGAATCATTTTCTAATAGAATCAATTATACTTAAGATTGTCTAAAAGGAATTTGTCACTCCAGTTTGGAGTCTACAGAATGGCCTCATACACAGTGTAGATGTGCTATGCTGTAGAAGTCTTGAGAAAGCAAGCAAGGGCAGACAGCTGACAGCTTGAGACAGTTGTTGTTATGGAAACAGGCAGCACTGACATCTCTGGGTTCACGACCAGTGAAGGTCACTGGTTGACAATGGTACACAACACCTACTGAAAGAACCAGGAATAGAGCTGTTTTCATCTCAACATCAACCTTCAACATGTTTATTAAAAGACACCTATGCCCAAATGCAAAGTAGCATTTAAATTACAACCCTATTTGTTATTCATTTTTCCCAATTCTAATTACTGTATAGATAGAAAAAAATATATATAGTATGTCCACTATTCCATCACGCAGGGCCATTCATGTGTTACATGGCAAAGCAAAGCATTTATTCATTGGATTGGGGATAGCCAGAGGGTGCGAAGAAGAAGCAACACAGAAGAGTTGAATGGTGTCATATTTAATAAAGACATGGCACAGAAAATACTAACTTTATTCACCTCACTTTACACTAACAAAGGCAAGGAGGAAAGAAATGATGGCGCGATCTTTTTTGTTGGGGGCGGGGAAATGTTTTTTGAACTTACAAAATTACTGTATGTCTAGGAGAGCAATAAAAAATCCAACGATCAAAATGATCCGAACACTGCAGATATAAATGTAACATAGAATGTGTATTAATGCTCCATCACATGGAATGCAGAACTATGTCTTGCTCTATAATGTCACACTACATTTCTAAACATTATGCCTCACTGGCTTCTGGTGGTTACTCAGTCTTTGTGTTCATATCTCTGTTGCTGCAAGTGTATCTGGATCCTCATCATCCCATTGCCTGAGTTTCACACACTGTTCAGCAGTTCAAAGGTCTGCATGGCTTTTGGCTGGCACACACCACCCAGCTTCCCCAGGCCCAAGTCATCCAGCCATATCCTCTGGGCAGCTGAGCCTTCACCCAGAGGGCACCTCAAAGCATTTAGTTTCCACTCATATACACCAGTTTTTATACATTGCAGGCATGGAGGTACTCCGGCCACCATTAGACCTGGTAGGGATAGAACACACACATACACACGCGTGCATACACATGCACACGTACACACACACACACACACACACACACACACACACACACACACACACACACACACACACACACACACACACACCCGCACAAACACCACACACACACACACACACACACACAGAGCTCTAAAAAGTGAGCTCTTAAATCCACAATCTGTAAGGTATGCCAACACATTGAGCTTTTTCACATGCTAATAGCACTAGATTTTTTAATGTCCAATGACATTCCATGAGAGCAACATTACTTTAAAAAAACATGATTTATGGCTTATATATTTTTCTTCAATGAAAACATAAACAATGGAGTATGTTGACATGGTTTCCACACACAGTTTACAGCAAAGCCATTTTAACACGAAACCAGATTCAGTTATATTTGTCTCTACTCACCTCTTTCCCTGGTTTCATGGTAGTTGCTAGTCCAGTAGATATTTGGATGATTCAAATACTTGCAGTTGTGGTACAGTCCACCCAGAAAGCACCCAAGGACCGTACCATTCCATAGAGGAGAGATGCTCCTATAGTTTAAATCAGGGATGGGCAACTGTGATGGGGGCCACAAAAAAACTGAACTAATCATGAGGGGCCGCAGTGGCTCGTGGGTCTGCATACCCCCCTTGTGAGGAAAACATTTGAGCGACCCCCCTTGTGACATCAAAGAGAAGAAAAAAAATGTTTTCAAGTTCATTTTGCCAGGGGCAAGGAGAACATTTTGATGTTTTAAAGCAAATTTGCTGAAATTCTACAAATTTTGCCATGGGGCGGAGAGACGATTTTGCAATTTTATAACTCATTTCCTGCAATTCTACATATTTTGTCATAGGGTGGAGCAAATGTTTGCTGTTTTTAATATGATAACTGATGATCAATGGGCCCCACCCTGGTCATAATTCGATTATGCTTACTACAAGTTTAGATAGCTGGCCGCTATAATAATTTACCAATCTTTAAAAAAAGCTGACATGGGCTAATTGACTGACTGCTGATGCACAACCACATTTAGAAATTGTAGATCCTGTATTCTATTATTCTAACTCTCAATAGTAAGTTCATCCCACGACTGAGTTACAAATTATAATTAATATTTTTTTTAAGTTGTATTTTTTATTTTATTATTGGTCAGCAGGGCTACAAAGGGGGTGCGGTCCGCAGGCTCGCAAGTTGCCTATCCCAGGTCTGAATGTCTGGTTAAATTGACTCCCCGGAGAGGCTGGCATCATGCAGGTTCAAAATAGAAATAGACTAATCTGGCCAATGCATTTTTTAAAAAATATTCTAAAACAATGAGCTTTACCTATAACAGTATATTTAAACAATACACATAACTATTCATCTGTCCTCAGTAGTCATTTCCTACCAGCTGGTATTGAAGAAGTAGGCCTTATCCAGAGGTTTGCCACCATTTTGAAGAGTTAAAGAAACGCTAAATATTTGGTCTGCTGGTTAAATATGCAAGTTATTCTGATTTTCGAAAAAGTGATTCTTAAAAACTGCTATGATAGGCTTAGGCTATTGAAAAATATTTGTATGTATTTATTTTTCTTCTCATAAATGAGGAAATAAACCCCTATAGGGTTTCCCGCCCACGTTGAGAATCGCTGCCTGTCCTATTCTTCCTGATTCACAGATGTTTACTTGTGTTGCCTTGGAGAGTCTGTACAATGTTTGAAACTGGATAGACTCTCGTGTTTGCAAGTACACAAGGTGTTATAAACCCTTACGTTGTAAAATGATCCAAGTTCTCTGAGGAATATCGCACAATGAAGCGTCTTGAGAACAAGTCAGTCATCATCATATAAAAAATGGATGCTTCCCCCACTGCATCTCCATCAATTATGTATATAAACATCTCCATAGGCTACTCTATTTCTAAAACACAGTGAATCGCTTTTATGTGCATCAACGTGATCCTCTTGACATGATCAAATTAAAGCTAACAAAAGTAAGCTATTTGTTACCAGCGCCAACTCCACTGGCCTGTTGTCCTGGCTATAAATCATGTACATGCTGCCGCAAAATAGCGCAAAATGATGGATGGTATTGGTAACCTATCCTGGCTGAATTCATCCAATATCAATCCAGATAATACGGACTCGGGCTTTTTGTAGAGGGGTTGCTAAAAATGGCAGTTTTTGTTGTTGCTTATGTGTGCGTAAATACAGCCCACCCTGGTTGCAATCGTTTGTATGAGCAGGGCGCCATTGCTCTAAGATGATGATGAGAATGAGGAGGGGGGAGTGCAGGATGATGATGCTGCTACAGTGAAATGTCATTTTTAATATAATTATCAATAACTTTACATTGGTCATTTACCAGAATGACTTTTTCCAACTCCGCCGCTGATCATATAGGCAGCTTTCTTTCCACATACATTCCACCAACGTTTTGAAAATGGCATGTTGCAATTGCCCTTATATGTCCTCGGTGCTACAATAATCCAAAATATTAATCCGTGTCATGCATATGGCAATCACTGATATGGAAAATGTTGAAAATATTTTCTTTAAAATGTATTTCATAATCCAATTGCGCCACACTGTGGAGTTGGTCTCTCTCTCGCCATCTCTCTCTCTCTCTCTCTCTCTCTCTCTCTCTCTCTCAATGAGGGTGCGTAATTTGCTTTATTTTCGAAAGTGCAATATAATATTGGAATGCATGTAATTGAAATATTGATCTATATTGTACACAAAGTTTGGCTTTGTTTTCTAATTCAACCAATTTTTAAATCATATATTGTATACTTGTTCTCTTTAAAAGGCACCATATTGCTCATATGCCAAGTTGTTCATCAGATGTATAAGTAAAATAACATTTAAATGTATAAAATTATAACGGTAATACTGTAGGCCTGTGAGTTTTGAGGACAACGGCGTAATATAGGTCCAAACTATAGACCTCTGCTTCCATCTTGTGGCAACCAGGCAGAAGGGCTGATTTCTCTCTCTCTCTCTCTCTCTCTCTCTCTCTCTCTCTCTCTCTCTCTCTCTCTCTCTCTCTCTCTCTCTCTCTCTCTCTCTCTCTCTCTCTCTCTAATATCTGCACTGTGCCACGGCACTAGGCGAATCTAATCTAGATCTTCTTTAAGGCAATAAAACTAGATTGCTTCCTTTAAATGAAAGCGCCACTTATTATAGCTTTGAAATCCTCGTTTATTTGGAGATGCACACGATCCAGAATGATTTATGTCGAGGTTCAAACGGTCAGGATGACGAAGACCCACACAGTCCTAAGTGCATATTTCCTGAAGTATTCTATTCTAACGCATATAATAGCATTATCCACGGGGTAAACTATGTTGCACATACCGAGAGTTTTGTTTTATTTGTTGTTGAGACCCCCCTCCCCGCCACCTCGTGCATCCAAAAGCAATTTCAGATAAACATAGTGCTGCTACTGTTCTGGCATTGAGAAGCTGCATAATTTCCTCGTGTATTAATGAGAATATAAGAACCGAAATTTGGTCCCAAGGTGAATGTGCGTCATGGAGAATATTTCTATATCTATATCCGGGAAAAAAAACGTAGAACTACGCCTGAATGTGATAGACCTTGAACTAGGTGCTATTCAGCAAGTTAGTAATCGTTAAGGAGAATCATTCGCGTTTGGTCTGCACGGAGACCTGCCTTTATTATTATAGTCGATTCTTCTCCCAAGGACAACAAACAAAAATCATAAATAAACAAGTAGGCCTAGAGCTATCGGAGAAATTAATTTAGGTCTACATTCGGACTTAGACTTTCAAAACCAATATCCCGTGCTCTGTATTATCTTTTGGTAAGCCTATTGAATTCACTATATTGTCATTGTTGAAAAATAAACGTTTTTAAGCCTACTCTAAAAAATATGGAAATAGAAATGTCTGGAAAAG
Organism: Salmo salar; assembly: GCF_965601325.2. Classification (NCBI taxonomy): domain Eukaryota; kingdom Metazoa; phylum Chordata; class Actinopteri; order Salmoniformes; family Salmonidae; genus Salmo; species Salmo salar. The sequence continues at coordinate 17,771,707 of NC_138299.1, read as the reverse complement.
AGAACGGATAAAGCTAAGGGAAATTAATATTGCATTCAGAATCCTGAATTCTTGAATGTCTTGTCTCGTGTCATGGTAGGCCTATATAAATCAAGTCAGATATTTTCCATAGAGATCAGAAATATGCTATCCATGAAACTGATATAAAGCTAACAGGAAATGAGACTGCTCGAAATTAGGAGTTTTAAAATAGTTTTGCTGCCCAGTGACCGACCACACTCTTCTGGGGACAGACAATAATCGTTCTTTGAGTTGGGAGGAGAGCGAGAGAAAGAGAAATGAGAGGGTCTGTTGTTAGCATATCTCCATCAAGGAAGAACGACTCCCTGTTATCTGTGAATGGGTGTTCTTTTTCCACAATAGATATAGCACGAATTTTTTATTCGTTTTTCTTTGAGACAACAATGCTTTATTTGAAAGCTGGACACAATTTGGGTTTGTGAGGGATCCTTTTCTCCTTGCCCGAGCCCAGCTGTCCATATGGGATACAACGTGTACAACAAGGATCACAATGGCACTAACTGACAGGCACGACAAAAACCCAAGGATACATCTCCCTGACTCGGGGATGCACTGGTCAAGATAAAAGAACTGAATAGCACCAAGAAACTCTGACAGTCTCTCTATCCACACTGTCTGCACTCCCACTCTGGCTCCTCGTTAATATGCACGCCTCTAACATCCACCACAACCGGCCCTAGGCCTTTGTGTGCTTTTTGTGTGGTGTACTGTATATTGTGCCACGATGGACTGCACACAACTGCCCCGTCACAGTAGTAAATCTCGGGGCATCCGGGTTAGGGCCACACAGAAATCAACATGTTTTATTGACTTAAACGGAACCTAAATGAAGTCAACTCTGTGTTACGCGGGTTGCTATAGCCAGGGGTGTTTATCGGAATGTATCACTGTAGCCTAGTTGTGACGTCTAGTTCTATAGTCTAATTAATGTCATCTTTTTTTTTATCAGGTTTTTATTTCACTCGAGGTTAAGGCAAACGCAAAATGCAGGCAACAATAGTATAATCTAGGAACATTATGTTGGAAATAAAATGAAATGCGATAAATTAGGCTATACTTCAATTATATTGCTTATTTCCCCTTCCACGGATATGCGCCCTTTAAAAAAATGTTGTAGGACCCTGGGTTTCTACCCAATAGTGCTATATGAAATCGAAACTATTAGCTTATAGGTCATTCAAGGAATGCTATTTCCACTGTAAAAATAATAATAATCTATAGCCTATAGAATAAGCAACAACTTCATTGTGAAAAAACAATGCGATACAACCATTAGCTTGTACAAATATGATTACGTTAATAACTAGTTAATAGAGCGAGTATTAGTGAATAAGTCCCCGGCACAGCTCGCAAATGTAAACATTGTAGCCTCTCTGAAGAAAACATATTGAGTCTCTGTAGCCTGGACCAAAAGCAGTGGCCCCTTGAGATAGAATTCTGTAAATAATTAGCAATTCGTGTCAATGTAGCTGTTTGTTCAATGATAGTGAGGGCGACTCTAACATCTGTTCAATAAGATCTCGGTGCTGGGACAAACACAATGCAGTTAGGATTTTGTCAAAGGTAATGAATGATTTTACCCAGGATACTGAATTGGGTCTGATAATCCGCAATGCGCTCTGTGATTCACTTGGGACCAATTTGGTCCTTGTATCGAGTACTTTGCTGGGTACCCTGTTTTAGATAACTATTTGGATACAGACAACATTCGTAGCCCATCGCTCTAGAGGCCTATATAACCCATCCACTAAAAGCTACAGTATAATGCATTGGCTAACATAGAGCAAGAGATATTGAAGACTATACGTGACTTGACTGATATTCCTTTCACTTTCTGTGTTTGCTTGACAACAGTCACGTGCGTAAAACCGTGCGTAAAATCAAAACGTTTTTGCATTAAATCAATTTAAAAAATATACCACTTCACACCCCAATGCGAGAGCAGTTCGAGACCTTGAAAATGAGAGCTTTGACTCAATGCTTCTTAGCTGAAGATGCCCTCTTAAGTGAGTGGATTTTAGGCCCATTTCCAAAAGTGACTTTAGCCTCCTTATTACTGACGTGTTCAAATTCTGAGAATTTATAAGGATTAATTTAGGTTAAAAAAAAAAAGAATTCAAGTGCGCGAAAGATAAATGAACCTCCTCTCTCTGCCACTTTACGCAACACGTAGGCTGTCGTCCCTCTCCTTACCAATGTTAAGCGTATGTATTCAATACATCAAATAGAACGTAGTTAAGACACGCAAACCAAAACGTAATTTCTTCAACACAGCATTTTATTAAAATCCTTATAAAAATCGGTATATTTCCCCATCAGCGCGCGATTGAACTGTTATTCACATAATCATATGGGATCTGTTACGACAGTCATGACAATTTCGCCACAAATTCTTCCTTCTTTTTTAATTGGAAATATGTATATCTCCACTTATACGATCCTGCATGTTTCTGGTTTGCAAACAATCACGACAAAGTATTTACAAAAAACAAAGGGAAAAAAGCTAAAAGTTGCCAATGTTTATTCATGGCCATAAATATTTTCGGTCCATTGTAAAAGAAGCAAGAAATCTTCTATAATTATAAAGTGGTTCTGTACGTGCTTATAACACGAAGGACAAAAAGAAAACATTTCTACAACACACAAACATACTTTACAAAATTTCACAAGAGCATTGACATTCTTAAATCTAGGGAGAGGCTGGACCCAGTTCTCTTAACGAAAACATGTAAACATGGCGCACACATTAGCCCCCCCAAAAATGGTAAATAGGCCTATGGGTCAAGCTGCAAAATGAAAAGTCTTTATTTTGTAGTGAACCCCCTATCGTGCTCTTAAAGGGCAGCCCCGCAAGTCTCTACTAGTTCACCAAGTCCACTGTTGCGTTTGCATCAAGTGATGTGCTGAAGGGAATTGTGGCGTGGTGGCGGCGCTGTACTGAGCATTATATTGCATTTGATGAAGGGTCTGGGCGCTATATGCCGAGAGGGGGAATCCAGCCTGAAATGTGGCCGCCAAGTCCTGAGCTTTAAGAGTATGACAAGGCTTTCCATCCCTGACTAAGACAGGCACGGCCACCCGCCGGGGAGAGGGGAGATGGGTCACTTCCATACCTTTTTCAGCGCGCGCTCTCTTCATTTTGTATCGATGATTCTGGAACCAAATTTTCACTTGAGTTGGAGTCAGGCGAATCAAACTCGCGAGGTGTTCTCTCTCTGGCGCGGAAAGGTATCTCTGTTGCCTAAATCGACGCTCAAGTTCGTACGTCTGTGCTTTGGAAAACAGCACTCTTCTTTTTCTCTTCTTACCGGAGTCGCTGCCGTTGCTTGAAGTTTCCTTGTCATTGTCTGGCGATTCGTCCGCGGAGGGTTCTGGGGACTTGGCTGAGTCTTGAGAACTAGCTGATAGACCATGCACTGCGTGGGAGAGACAAAATACAACCGTTAAAATGGGGTTCTCGACTGAAGTGCACCTGCCAACCACACATGGAAATGCAACATTTTGGACTTTTTCAAAGAAACATGTTAAAGTAACTCACTTCGTTTTGTAGGCTACAGCCAAAATACAATGTTATTAGCTCATGTCGTTTTTTATGTTGGGACCCACAAAAATGTTTCCCATCAGTCCCCAAAGAAAGTGATTTACTGAAGCAGCAACACCATGCATTGTCTGCCTACAAATCCTCATCATGCTAAAATGTAATACACAGGGTCACATTTCTGAAGACGATATTATGTGGCTTTATAGTCGATGCATTTACAAGTTTCTATTGATCATATTGGAAACACTTGTTTACTCAATATAAATGGAGTAAACATGACATTATTCTAATGGTGGTAACGCCTTAAATCGAGCGCAGCAATCAATGCACGGCGAATAAAGACGAATGCTGCACATCATTCAAGGGCACCATTGAGCCCAGACACTAAGGAATAGAGTGATTCTGCATTCAATCAAGTATAGATTTGCTAACACATATATGATGCGTTCTCACTCACAAAACAGGAAGATACAAGTCTTAACACCAACAGTATGTGCAATGCAAATTAACGTAACATTCTTAAAGAGTACTTACGTGAATATTGGATACTGTCCGTGGTGGCAAGCCATCTTGTGTAAGGATTGTCACTACTATCATAAAAGGGGTTCTTTATAGGCAGATTCTGAACGTTTTCGAGAGGACTTT